>NC_134687.1:361726935-362026935 GCF_050947455.1 Rhinoderma darwinii
CGCTCGCGGGAAAAAGAAGCGGCATGCCCTATCGTGAGGCGTTTTCCGCCTCAAAAACCCCATTGAAATCAATGGGAGATGGAAAAAAAACGGCGCAAGCGGCCGACGTGTTTTTTGACACGTTTTATGTTAAAAAGCGCTCACGGTTTTTTCCTTTGCCTGTTGAAGACATAGGTAAAAAAAACCTGAAAAAAACGCGTCAAAAAACGCCTGTGGTGCAAAACCGCTTTTAAAAAAAACGGAGCTGATTTTTCCAAGCAGAATTTTCTGCCTGCAAAAAACTCAGTGTAAACATAGCCAAATGGTCCATAACTTTTCAAGAAACTTTGCATAAATCAATAACACAAGCATGAAACGTTATAATATATCTTATTGGAGAAAAATGCTTTTTCCTTCACATATCTGGCTTCTTTTCTCCCGCCACCCCTCCCCTACTAACTGTTCACTCACTCTGAATTTACTGCTTGTTCTGTCTTGAGAGAGGAGACGGACTATAAGCTCACTAGAGGATAAGGTTAAAGATGCACATAGAAGTCTATAGAGAGGGGAGGGGAAGGAGGGAGCAGTGTGAGAGACACAGAGACACTGCAGCAGCTTCCAGTACGTGTTATATCTCACCCAGTGCTGGATACAGCTACACTGCTCACTGCTTCTATATATGTGATAGATAGAAATAGGAGAGCAGGATTTTTCTCTACTCTATATATAAAATGTATAGCAGGCCTGATAAGTTAGGGTATGTGCACACAACCTCTTTTCAGATGTAATGGAGGCGTTTTACGCCTCGAATTAGGCCTGAAAAGACGGATCCAACATGTCGGCAAACATCTGCCCATTGCTTGCAATGGGTCTTATGATGTTCTGTGCAGACGAGCTGTCATTTTACGCGTCGCTATCAAAATACGGCGCGTAAAATGACGGCTCGTCAAAAGAAGTGCAGGACACTTCTTGGGACGTTTTTGGAGCCGTTTTCTTATAGACTATTGAAAACAGCTCCAAAAACGTTCGTAAAAAACGCAGCGAAAACGCTGCGAAAAACGCAAGTTGCTCAAAAAACATCTGAAAATCAGGAGCTGTTTTCCCTTGAAAACAGCTCCGTATTTTCAGACGTATTTCGTTAATCGTGTGAACATACCCTCAGGCTTCACCCACTAGCTCAGCAAAAACTGAGAATCAGAGATAGAGGGGGAAAACTGCCATAAAATTACAAGAAATATTACTATTCATGTACACACACACACACACACACACACACACACACACACACATGATAGCTTATTCTGAAAGGTCTGTTTTTTCTTTTAATCTCTTGCAACTGCAGTCATTTGCTGTTTTTTAATTTGTTTCCTCCCTACCTAATCGTTCTATCACTGTAGCGTCCATGGCCACGGGCCATCGGGTTTATTCACCTCCCGACGCCCGCAGCCATGGATCCGTGAGCGCTGGTCCCCATCTCCTTCCTAGGAGACGCCAGCGCTCACTTCTGCTCCGGTCTGCTGTGTCCCTGTAAAACAATCATCATTATCAACCACATGATTTCCTGGTCTATAAGAAGGCCCCAGCCCTTCTTATCCTTGCCTGAGCGTTGTTAGCTATTCCCAAGTGTGTCTTGCAAATGGTCCATTAGTGTTTCCCGTTCCAGTTGTTAACCATGCCCTGTTACCTGTTCCTGTATCCCGTGCTGTGTTCTTGTTCCTGTACCTACTAGTTGGAGTCGTGTCTACTGCACCTGCTGTTGCTTTTTCACGTCCTGTGTCATCTGCCACGTCCAGAGGGATTCGCCACGTCTGGCGCAAACTGCAGCACCTACTGTCATCTGCCACGTCTGGCGTTACCTGCTGCACCCACCTCCATCCATGCTAGAGCTGCTGCCACTGTCTGGACTATCCAGGTACCCTTGTGCGGGACTTTGTATTTCTGGGGTTCCTGTTGTTTGGCCAGCTGCCTCCCTGCGGCCTAGTGGGTCCACATACCCACAAACCGTGACAATCAGTATAACCGTATGCGGGCTTGTTTATTATAGGATGAGTTGTAGTTTTTTACAGCACCATTTATTGTACTATATAGTGTACTGGAAAAAAATTCTTTGTTGGGTAGTATGGGAAAAAAATTGTGATTCCTCCATTGTTTTTTGGGTTTCGTTTTTGTGTTTCTAAGATTTTGATTTTATGTGGGAAAAGTAACATGTTAACTTTACTCTGTAGGTTAATACAATTACGCGATACCAAATTTTTATAGTTTTCTATATTTTACTACTTTTACAAAGAAAAAAATAAATTGTTAAAAAAAATGTGTTTTGTGTTGCCTTATTCTGAGAGTCATAACTTTTTTATTTTTTTTGAGGTACTTAAGACTTTTTGATCACTTTTCTTTCTATTTTTTTGTGGGAGACAAGGTGACCAAAAAAACAGCAAGTCTGGCATTTTTTTAAATAATATTTTTCCTTGCGGTGCTCACCATGCAGGTTAAATAATGATATGTTGTAATAGTTTAGACTTTTACGGATGCAGCAATACCAATTATTTTTTATTTTTTTTGAGGGATATGTGAAAAGGGGGGGTTTTGAACTTTTTTTTATTAAGGTTTTTATTTAGTCCCCTTAGAGGACTTGAACCAGCAAACATTGGCTCGCTTGCACAGTATACTGAAATATATATGTATTGCATTATATTGTGTTTTTATCGTACAGAAAGATGGCAGACCGGGGCTCCTTCATTAGACCCCAGGCTGCCATGGCAACCATCGCAATTCAGCAAATGTATCGTGGGGGCGGGGGGGGGTGATGGACTGTTGGAGGGATCTTTCTAACGGTTTAGATGCCTTGGTTACTATTGACTGCGGCATCTAAGGGGTTAAACGAGCATGGATCAAAATGATCTCGGATTTCGTCAGTTACTTTCAAGTTTTGGCTGTAGCATACATCCGATGTCCACTTAGTATGGAGCAGACTCAGCCAGTGAGCTCGCTCCATAATTCCCCTTGCCGGCTGTGACGTAACTCTACGTCAAATGTGAGCAAGGAGTTAAAAAAATATACATAAATATATAATAAACATGTCTAGTTTACTATACATAAAAAGGTCACTCACTAGCTTTGTGCAGTTGCATAGGTTTTGTCTCTGATAATTATAGTTATTTTTCTATTACACTCTTTATTCTTACAAAAAGACATCTATAGTATAAAAAGTAATCACATAAATTTACATTTTACTCCCCATATATACCCCCTCCACAAGCCTGGCACAGCAATATTCAGCGTGCTCAAACATGGGCACCAGATGACTCCAAATTTGTCCATGCTATTTAAAGAGGCAAAGTATAATTTTTTTCAATTTGGGCAATTATGCCGCAACGAGTCATTCTTGTGAGAGATCCAAAAATGCAAAGTCTACCTAGCCGCTGTTAGTGATCTATTTATACCCAATAAAACGTTAATGCTTTCACTACGGGTAGAAGTATAACAAAGAATACAAAATGTAATATCAAATATTATATCTGTATTATAGGCTTATTTAATCTTCCCAATAACTCAAGACCAGTAACGTCTTCATTTTGGGCAATTACAAAGTAAATTAATCATTGTTACCGTTAGAGAAACTAAAGCTTAAAATAGCACAAGAGTTGAGAATCTATTAGAGATGAAAAGTAGGACATCCTCAATATCCTTAACCATTCATCATCCAAAATGGGACCACCTAACCAGATTTTTTTCAGTTATAGAAGATTTTCATCATTACTTAATTGAATAATATAATTATAACATTTTGAAATGCCTCCTCTCTGATTTTGATTTTTAAAGATTATGTTTAAATTATGAATTATTGAAAAATATTTTTTTCTTGAAATTTATTATAATATTGCCCACTTTAATTGCAAATATTTGATGCAAAGATTTACTTTTAAGATTAAATTGTACTTTAAGCTTTTAAAAAAATGTACAAATAATTTCCAATATACAATTGAGATAATAAAAGGATGCCTCTGGACTGCCATTCATCAAAACCAGTAAGTGTTTGAAACATTTTTAATACATCATTTCACTGAATAAATACTATAGGAATAATTGTCATGCTTTATGGTTTACGACCGCCCGCTATATATAAACGGCGAGTGTTCCAGGTCTTTAAAAACCGTTCCATATACGGTTGCATGATGCATTGAAATATCCATACTATTTCGATGCTATGCACCCTCTAACGGTTCAATACCGTGAATTCATGTATTTCGATACCAAGCTGTGCGGCCACACAGCTTAGTATTGTAATACATGAATGTAGTGATTAGCATGATGGGATTCATCACATCATGCTGATCGCGTGGGCAAAACAAGTGTGCCCGCATGATCAGGAGCAGGGCAATGCGTGATCTTCGCTGTTATCACCTTGAATGCCGCGATCCTAGCTGAATGAGGCATTCAAAGGGAAAATGAGTAGGGGGACTCCACTTTGATCCTTTGATTGCATCACAGATTATCCCTGTGATGCGATTGAGGGACATACCATATATGGATAGACAGCCCAGGGTCCATTGAAGGACCCCAGGGCTGTCTGACTATATTTCCTGTTGTTAGGGCATACTTGTGCCCTAACAACTGCTTCAGTACACAGGAAAATGTACTGGCATATAGATATATGCCAGTACTTTAAAGTAAAAAAATAAAAATTTTAAATTAATTTAATGTTAAATAAAAAAATTCTGTAAAAAAAAACCCACATACAACACACATTTTTTACAATAACTATAAGCCCCAATACATAAAATAACATACACATATTTGGTATCATTGTGACCGCATTAACCTGCACATCAAATTTATAGTGTCATTTATGAGGATCAAGGTACGCTGTTTAAAAAAAAAGAAAAAAGAAAAGAAAAACTGCTTTTTTTTCTGCATTTTTGCAAAAAAAAGTTATATCAATTAAACGATAATGTGAATGTGCCAAAAAAAAGGCACCTTCATAAAGTACAACTTATTCCACAAAAAACAAAGTCTCATACAGCTACATCGAGCAAAAAATCTAAAAATTATCAAAAAATTATTCTGTTCTCAAGTATCATTTTGGTATCCAGAATCACAATACTATACGAAGTATCAATATAGACGTCCAATTTCTGGTATTGTGACAATCCTAGCACCATAGTATATCTACTGCGCAGGCTTTAGATGGCTGCCTGAGCGATTCAGTAGCTGAATGTCGGGCGCTCGTCAGTCAGAGACTGCCGGGGACCATGGAGAAAAAACAGAATCGGTTTTCAGAGCTTCTGTCTTCTCTAGCTTCACATATACAGCATTCAATAAGCATAGAACAGAGTTCCCAAAAGTTTTTTTCTGACCTTTCAGCGATAGACCATAAATATAAAAAAGCAACAATAAATAAAATAAAAAAAACACATAAAATACCCCCAAACATTTACATTCAGTATTTTATTGTGAAAAACACCAAAATTTAGCGAAAAACTGCAAAAATGTGAATTTTTCTAAATTTAAATGTATCTGCTTGTAAGACAGATAGTAATACCACACAAAATAAATGCTAATTAACATTTCTCATATGTCTACTTTAGATTGGCCTTTTATTTTTCTAGGACGTTACAAGGCTTAGAACTTTAGCAGAAATTTCTCACATTTTCAAGAAAATTTCAAAAGGCTATTTTTACAGGGACGAGTTCAGTTGTGAAGTGGTTTTGAGGGGCCCATACAATGCAAACCCCCATAAATCACACCATTTTAAAAACAGAACCCCTCAAAGTATTCAAAACAGCATTTAGAAAGTTTATTAACTCTTTAGGGCACGGCCAGACGTGGCGGAATTGCTGTGGAATTCCGCTGCGGACAGTCCGCAGTGGAATTCTCCAGCGGCCGTTTTTTACAGTTAAAAGAGGTAGAAGAAATGCAGCACACACGATATCAAGGTACAAAATAAGGTGTCTTTATTTCACCAAAACAGCGACGTTTCGACCCCAAGGGTCTTTCTCAAGCAGTAAATAAAGTGCAAGTGTGCAGTATATATACAGGAAATTACATCATAGCAATAATTGAAATTGCTAGTGCAGGTGCAGCATAATTGTGAACACAAATCAAAGTGCAAAAAAGAACATACAAATATATAGCAAGACATACAGTTTAAACATTACCCTAGTGGATAGAAAACCGGACCATCTAAAACAAATGTATACAGATCGTCAGTGTTAGTTTGTTCTCATAGCGTAATCCTGCTTCACTGTGCAAGATTCATTACGCTGCACCGTGGCATTACATTGCCTAGCAACCACAGTCATGTGGTCGCAAGTAACAGATCACGTCATCAAGAGCCGGTCACATGACCAACCACTTCTAAAGGATCGTAGATCGTAGATAACATAAAAATGACAAGTCACCTGCCATAGTATTCTCAAATTAAAATATAATATTCTCCTCCTAATATACCACATTTATAGAAGCATGTTAACATTAGTAAAATATAGAGGGAAATTAATTAAGCACTTACACTACCGTTCAAAAGTTTAGGGTCACTTAGAAATTTCCTTATTATTGCAAGAAAAGCACAGTTTTTTTCAATGAAGATAACATTAAATTAATCAGAAATACACTCTATACATTGTTAATGTGCTAAATGACTATTCTAGCTCCAAACGTCTGGTTTTTAATGCAATATCTACATAGGTGTATAGAGGCCCATTTCCAGCAACCATCACTCCAGTGTTCTAATGGTACATTGTGTTTGCTAACTGTGTTAGAAGGCTAATGGATGATTAGAAAACACTTGAAAACCCTTGTGCAATTATATTAGCACCGCTGTAAACAGTTTTGCTGTTTAGAGGAGCTATAAAACTGACCTTCCTTTGAGCTAGTTGAGAATCTGGAGCATTACATTTGTGGGTTCGATTAAACTCTCAAAATGGCTAGAAAAAGAGAGCTTTCATGTGAAACTCGACAGTTTATTCTTGTTCTTAGAAATGAAGGCTATTCCATGCGAGAAATTGCCAAGAAACTGAAGATTTCCTACAACGGTGTGTACTACTCCCTTCAGAGGACAGCACAAACAGGCTCTAACCAGAGTAGAAAGAGAAGTGGGAGGCCCCGCTGCACAACTGAGCAACAAGACAAGTACATTAGGGTCTCTAGTTTGAGAAATAGACACCTCACAGGTCCTGAACTGGCAGCTTCATTAAATAGTACCCGCAAAACGCCAGTGTCAACGTCTACAGTGAAGAGGCGACTCTGGGATGCTGGCCTTCAGGGCAGAGTGGCAAAGAAAAATCCATATCTGAGACTGGCTAATAAAAGGAAAAGATTAATATGGGCAAAAGCACACAGACATTGGAAAGAGGAAGATTGGAAAAAAGTGTTATGGACAGACGAATCGAAGTTTGATGACATCTGTCAAGCATGGTGGAGGTAATGTGATGGTCTGGGGTTGCTTTGGTGCTGGTAAAGTGGGAGATTTGTACAAGGTAAAAGGGATTTTGAATAAGGAAGGCTATCACTCCATTTTGCAACGCCATGCCATACCCTGTGGACAGCGCTTGATTGGGGCCAATTTCATCCTACAACAGGACAATGACCCAAAGCACACCTCCAAATTATGCAAGAACTATTTAGGGAAGAAGCATGCAGCTGGTATTCTATCTGTAATGGAGTGGCCAGCGCAGTCACCAGATCTCAACCCCATAGAGCTGTTGTGGGATCAGCTTGACCGTATGGTACGCAAGAAGTGCCCATCAAGCCAATCCAACTTGTGGGAGGGGCTTCTGGAAGCATGGGGTGAAATTTCTCCCGATTACCTCAGCAAATTAACAGCTAGAATGCCAAAGGTCTGCAATGCTATATTTGCTGCAAATGGAGCATTCTTTGACGAAAAGCAAAGTTTGAAGGAGAAAATTATTATTTGAAATAAAAATCATTATTTCTAACCTTGTCAATGTCTTGACTATATTTTCTAGTCATTTTGCAACTCATTTTATAAATATAAGTGTGAGTTTTCATGGAAAACACAAAGTTGTCTGGGTGACCCCAAACTTTTGAACGGTAGTGTACATACATAAGTATTAATAGAAAAGCATCCTTTTTACTATTAGGCTAATCATCCACTTTTTTACCAAAGTTATGACATAAACAGTCATTAGCCATAGCAGCCTTTAATCCATGCTCTAGCACATATTTTTAAACTGGCTGAGTGATAAAGCCAAATAGATAATTTATTTGTTACTATGCAAAACAAAGGAGAAATTAATAGATTACAGTTTGAATGTACAGGGAATTTTATTATCAAATTACAGCACAGAGAAATCTATGGCAGACCGGGTCAATATAGCAGATCATAAATTTATCATATTGGTCCGGAACTCCATCTCCATAGGGTTTACAAAAAATTCTAATAGATATTATCTAAAAGAGAAAAAAATAAAATAATTTATTATATAGTTATAAAAAATTATGTATTTTAAAATAGCAACTTTTCATAACAAATCCGTACGATTGTTAGGTACAAGCACGTAAATTTAAAACCAAACCTACAGTAATATGATACAACCAAGTACCCCAATCCAGGGCTAGAAGAGAGAGCCAATTTTGAATTCTCGAGTCAAACCCTTTGGCTCCAAACAATCAAGCTCATAAATCCAGCGAAGCTCCAACCTTTTTAGCATGGCTTCCCTATCACCACCTCTACGTAACTCAGGGATCCCGTCAATAATCCCAAACCTCAATTGTGAGACATTATGCCGAAATTCATCAAAGTGCTGTAGAATTGGTAAATGCAGCTTTTTGTGACGTATAGTATATTTGTGCTGGTTGTCTATTCCTACATTCTTGGGTGGTTTCCCCCACATAGAGTAGCCAACAAGGGCAATGGAGAAGATAGATAACTAAATCAGATCTACAAGTGCAATATTGTTTAATTGAGTACCGTTTACCGGTGCGAGGATGCACAAAGCTATTTCCTTTCTGCATGCTGTTACAATTGCAGCAACCCAGGCAGGGAAAGCAACCTGTCTTGTCATGTTTAGCAATTCTTTGGCCTAGACTATCCGTCCTCACTAAACGGTCCTTTACATTTTTTGATCTTCTAAATGACATTATGGGGGGAAAATTAAACTCCAGAATATCAGGAAAAGTTTGAGGAAGAATAGACAAGTTTTTAAAAAAAATGTTGCCTAACCTTCTACTAACATTGGAGTAGGTAGATACAAATGGAATCCTAGTTTTTTTTATATCAATCTTGGTCCTACCATACAGGATGTCATTCCTAGAATATTTCATTATCTCATCTTTATGGCGATTCACTAGATTAACTGGGTACCCCCTCTCCAGAAAACGGTAGCATATCTCGTCAAGACGAGTGTCAACAATATCATCCTCTGCAACAATGCGCCTAACTCTCAACAACTGACTCAATGGTAGGGATTCAATCATATTTTTAGGGTGTTGGCTCTCATATCTCAGAGTGCCATTTCTATCTGTCGGTTTGACGTAAAGGTCAGTCATAAAGCGACCATTTTTACACTTTTGTGTCCAGAAATTGCTTACTCTCTTTAGAATATACAGACGTGAATTGTAGCTCTGTATAAATCCAATTTAGGTAATCCAACCACTCAATGAGGCATTTTTCCGTCCCAGTCCACACAAAGAATATATCATCAATGTATCTCATCCAACCCCTAACAAACTGGAAGAGGCTGGATGAGTATACATAATCCTGTTAAAAAAAATCGCATAAAGGCATTTTAAGGGGTGTAGTGAGCATTTTTGTCTCCACAGGTGTTTTTCCATTAGTAATTAATGCGCAGCGGATGGTGCAAAGTGAAAATTGACATTTTCCAATGATATGCCATTTTAGTGCGCAATATGTTGTGCCCTGTTTGTGCCACCGAAGACACACATCTCGTAAACTGCTAAGCTGGTTCCTCCGGGTATGGCGATGCCATATATGTGGACGTAAACAGCTGTTTGGGCACACTGTAGGGCTTAGAAGGGAGGGAGCGCCATTTTGCTTTTGGAGCGCAGATTTTGCTTAGTGGTAGTTTTGTTTCGGGTTTTGCTGCTATTTCAGTTTATAATGTGGGGGCGTATGTCATCTGTGCGGAGTACATCAGGGCATAATAAGAGGGTATAATAATGCGATAAATAAATAATATTTCAGAGATATGTGGCCAGTGTCACACTGATAAATGGTGACCGATCTTATCCGCTATTGGACACTGCAAATTCTGTGTCGCTATATTCTTAGAGACAGAACTTTTTTATTTTTCAGTCAAAAAAGCTGTGTAAGGGCTTATTTTTTGCGGGACGGGTCGTCGTTTTTATTGTTACTATTTTGGGGTGCATGCGACTTTATTCCACGTTTTGTGAGGGGTGGTGATAAAAATAGTGATTCTGGCATTGTTTTCAGCTCCTGAGCCTGCGCCATCATGAAACTTCGGCCAGATGCCTTTTAGGCCCCGCCTCTGGGCGGCACCTAGCAGGCTTCCATTCTAGGCAGACAGGAGGCCATTGTTAGGCTTCCGGTCTGCCGGAGCCGTGATCGGAACCCTGAAATTTCATTGCAAGGATCCGATCTGCTTGTAAACACCATAGATGCAGCGCTCGGTTTTGAGGGCTGCATCTAAGGGGTTAATCGGCTGGTTCGGAGGCTAGCTCCAGTCCTGGCCTTGAAGCAGTGATAGCGTTAAGCTATCACTGTTTTAAAACTGTGTCTGCAGGTGCGTCTGCCAATACAGTACCCTGTTAATGCTGTGACGTAATAGTCCATCAGTTTGCGTTAACAGGACAACTCCTGTGACGGACTATTACGTCATATAGCGTTAAGGTGTTAATAAATCAGTCGCATCTCTCTGCTGACTGTGTTCCAAAATTGGGGCGCAAGGAAGGCGGCCGTGGGCCATCCATTTGCCCTCTCCCCATTGGACTTAAAATAAAACAAATTTATACTCATCTCACTGCTAGTTTTCATTTCACTTCTCTCTTCCGTATCCCCTGAGGCTATCACTACCGGCCGCGGCTTATTTAAGATCCTGACGCCAAGCAGCGTCAGGACTTTTTTTGTAACCCCCACACTCAACGTCCTGAGTGCTGCATCACATACAACAACCTGATGCTGCCTGGCATCCGTACGTTGTTTGAGCTGCGGCCCACAGTGGGAACCTAAGGGGACCCGTAGGGGAGAAGAGAAGAGGAGGTGAGTATATTATTTATTTTTAGTGACAGATGGGCCTTTTTGCAACACTTCTACTGCTGTAGAGAGGTTGATAAATTTCATCCGTAGGTTTTTGTTGCTTCGGTTGACAGTGCCCTGTTACCAGCATTATCAGATTTCACTTGGATATTTAAAAATAACAATCTTATATTAATAGAAGTTGTTTTGTTAGGCATAAATCCTGACTGGTATAGATTCACAATTTCTTAATTTACAGATGAAAAAAAATTGGCCTTTATTATTGCCAATACTTTAATATTTAAATTCAACAATGCAATCGGTCTATAAGAGTCCACTGCCATCACATCTTTCCTTGTTTTAACAATTAGAGCTAGAATATATTCTGACATTGATCTAGGTAACTCTTGCAGATCGAATGCAAAATTATACACTGAGAGCAACTAAGGAAACAGTATACCTGTAATGCCCGCGGTCGGTGACCGCCAGCATCCCTTACTTACCGGCAGCCGCGACCGCAGCATGCTGGCGTCTCCCTCTCTGGACACGCCGGAACACGCGACTGCTTCTCTTCACGTTTTCCCCTAGGGTGTGCGCGCTCGTTCCCGGTCTTAGAGGGCCAGCGCGCAGCAGTAAAATTGTCCCTCACCGATCCCAACTCACCCTGGTCTTTAAAAAGGACTCTGTCCACTTTCTCCTTGCCTGAGTGTTGTTGTCTCTACCCATGTTTGTTCTGCAAATGGTTTCTTAGCTGTATCCTGTTTTCCTGTATCCTGTATCCCGTTTCCTGTATCAAGTAATTGTGTTTAGTTCCAGTGCAAAGTCTAGTGTCGGAATAGAGTTCACCATCTGTGCCCGATGCCCGTGCTGGTCCATGGGTCCAGAAGTCTACACTACATCCACGTCAAGTGTCTGCCACGTCAAGTGTCTGCCAAGTCCAAGTCAAGTGTCTGCCAAGTCTTCTATCCAGGTACTCTTGTCCTAAAGACTATCTTTGACTCTAGTTTGGCGAGCGACTACTCCGCTACGGCGGTGCGACCCAGTGGGTACACATACCCCACAGTCGTGACAGTACGCTCAGGCCATGGATCCCGCTGGTCAACCCAATTCATCAATCAGTGTAAGATCCACTTCAAGTTACATGCTCATCTCTTCCCCTCTGATGAGGCCAAGGTAATTTTTATTATCAGCCTCCTTTCTGGCAAAGCCCGGGCATCGGCGAACCCCATCTTGGAACAAGAGGGTGCGGAATCCTCTGATTTGCCACTATTTCTAGAGACTTTCTGTACAGTGTTTGAGGAACGAGGCCAAACATCTTCTACAGCTGCCTCACTGGGGATTCTCGAAAAAGGTACAAGGGGAATCAACTGTAGGGGAGTACGCCATCCACTTCCATACGTTTTTAGCAGGGTCGGCTTGGAATAATGAGGCCTTAGTGGTAACGTTCTGGCAAGGACTTGCCTCTCAGATAAAAGATGAGCTGGCAGCTCGAGAGCTTACATCTACCTTGGATGCCTTAATACTCCTGGCAACCTGGATCGATATGAGGATCCAAGAGTGCACTCTGGAAGTTTGCTGGGAGAGGAGGTCTTGTCGACTGGCACCCAAATTTCAAAGGCCTCTACTGCCCTGTCCTGTTGTACCCCCAGAGGAGCCGATGCAAGTAGACAGACTTAGACTGTCCGACCAGGAGCGGCAGAGCAGACGTCTGACTGGGTTGTGTCTGTACTGTGGTAACAAGGGACATTTCATGCGCCAATGCCCTCAGAAGCCGGGAAACTCCAGCATTGGAGAGACAATCCTAGGTGAATCGACCTCGACTACTAAATTCTCTTCCAAACTTTCTATTTCTGTGTTTATCTTCACCAGTGAAGGATCGCACTCTGTTCCCACTTATCTGGATTCTGGAGCGACTGCAAACTTTATCCAGACCGTCTTCACTTGACCACAGTTTCTCTGGAGAAACCCCTGGTGGTCGATTCTGTAGATGGACAACCTCTGCCGGACCCTATCCTGTCTATCAACAAACCTTTGAGACCACAGATAGGAGTCCTCCATTCTGATAGGAGTCCTCCAACTAATAGTTTTTATGTCCTATCCAAAGCTATTAACTCCATCCTGCTAGGATTGCCATGGCTTTAACAGCACGTTCCAATCCTTGATTGGAATTACGGAGAGGTCCTCCAATGGGGACCACGATGTCTTCACCGCTGCCTGCCTCAGGTTCGTCCTCAGTCACTCTCTGGACTGCCTCCTCAGTATGCTAGTTACGCAGATCTTTTTAGGAAAAAGGAAGAAGAGGTCCTTCATCCTCATCGTCCCTATGACTGCCCTATCGAGTTGCTCCCTGAAGCCTCACACCCTCGCGGACAGGTTTATCGTCTCTCCTTGCCCAAAACCCAGGCCATGTCGGAGTATGTCAAGGAGAACCTGGAGAGGGGGTTCATCAGGAAGTCTACTTCACTACCCGGAGCAGGATTTTTACATACATATCGGAGATAGCATATCTATAAGACTAAGGCTCCTATAGCTACACCACTGGATAGAATTGGATACATTGTCTTAACAGACAGTATCACGCCTGATAGGCTTAGGGTATGTTCACACGCAGAAGGTAGGCCTAGATACAGGAACTCAGCAGGCAGTCATTTTACACTTACCCTCCTCTTCGGCTCCAGGTGCAGCAGATGTCCTGACAGCTTCCGCATCGTGACGTATTGTGCTGCATAGTGTCATGACGCGAGAAGACATCAGGACTTCTGCTGCGCTCGGAAAGAAGGAGGGTAAGTATAGTGTCATTACTATAATAACAGGGACCTGTGTATTTTATTACATCGGCCCCAGTTACTATAATAAGTTTGTATAGACACGGTGGGGCGGCCGCGGCCCCCCTTGGATTTGGGGCCCAGTCACAATTGCGACCGCATCGACACCTACAGCTGCACCACTGAATGTTTCAGTCACCCGGGGATCTGGGCTCCAAAAGCCAGATGCTAGCGACACACCTGAAGTATTCCAAGTCTTGTTGCGATTAAGGGGGAACAGCTTATAGGCTAAACTCGAGAAGTGCGTACTTAAAAATAAATCCTTGCCCTTCTTGGGCTATATCATCTCTGATCATAGTCTTCAAACGGATAAAGTGAAGTCCATCTTGGAATAGCCACGTGCTCAAGGTCTCCGAGCTATATGGAGATATCTCGGATTTGCACATTTTTATCGTCTGTTCATCCCAAATTTCTCGTCCCTTACTGCTCCCATCTCAGCTCTTACCAAAATAGGAGGAGTGAACGCTAAGAACTTGACCCCTGGGGCAGAGTCTGCATTCTCCAACCTCAATAGCGTCTTCATTTCTGCCTCTGTTCTTCATCATCCTGATGTGACTCAACAGTTTTCCTTGGAGGTTGATGCCTCTTCTATTGGTGCTAAAGCACTCCTATTTCAAAAGAATTCCAAGGGTAAGGAAGTATCATGTGAATTTTTCTCTAAACTCTTCTGTCCTGCTAAGCGCTACTACTTCATTGGGCACTGAGAATTACTCGCTGTCACGTTGGCCTTGGAAGAGTGGAGACATCTGCTGGAGGGGGTTGCTCATCCCATAATTCTCTTCGCAGATCACAAAAAACGTACATATTTGCAGTCTGCACGGTGACTGAATCCTCGTCAAGCCAGATGGTCGCTGTTCTTTGCCAGACTTCAATTTCTTCCTCATTTACGCTCTGTGGACAAAATCATTAAGGCCCTGTCCCGGTCGTTCGAGACTGACGACTCTGAAGAAATTCCTCAACACATTATTGATCCTTCTAGGATTGTTGCAGTAAACTCTCTACAGATCAGGAATATTACCCCTGGAAATATTTTGCTGGGGGCATGGTTTCAAACTAGCTGGGCATTCTGGTGTCCGTAAGACTCGGGACTTTATTGCTCATCATTATTGGTGGCACTTGCTACCTAAAGATGTCTTGGACTATGTTTCCTCCTGTGTTAACTGTGCCCTAAACAAATCTTCTTATTCCAAGCCTGCTGGTCTGCTCCAACCTCTACAGGGGCCTGATGCTCCCTGGCAACACATAGCTATGCACTTTATTACTGATTTTCCCTCTTCTACTGGATGTACTACTGTATGGTTCATGGTGGACTGTTTTTCCAAGATGGCAATTTTTTTCTTTTAACTGGCCTTCTCTCAGCTCCTCGTCTGGCAAGTTGGTTCATTCAGCACATCTTTCGTCTGCACGGACTACCTCTCCATATTGTGTCTGATCGGGGTGTACAGTTCACGTCTAAGTTCTGGAGAACCCTATGTAGACTTTTAGATGTGAAGCTGGACTTTTCTTCTGCTTATCACCCTCAGTCTAATGGTCAAGTGGAAAGGATCAACCAAATACTAAAACATTATATTCGTCATTTTGTTTAAATTCAACATACCATTTGATTTCTGCCTTGGGCCGAATTCTCATACAATAACCATACTAGTGGGCCTTCTGCTTCTTCTCCATTCTTCATTGTATACAGTCAGCATCCACGAGTGCCTCTTCCTGTGCCAGCTATGTCTCGAGTGCCTGAAGCCAATTCTTCCTTCAGGAGTTTTCTTCACATCTGGCAGCAAACCAAGTCCGCAATTCTTCAAGCAGTTGATCGCCGATAGAAAAGGAAAAGTTCCTCTTCAGTTTTCCCCCAGAGTCAAGTTCTGGCTGTCTTCAAAAAAATAATTTGTCTAAAGAACCCTTCCCACAAATTTGCTCCCAGACCCTTCAAGGTTTTACAACGAATTAACCCTGTGTCCTATAAGCTTCAGCTGCCTCCTACTCTCAAAATTCCCAAATCGTTCCATGTGTCCCTCCTAAAACCTGTGGTCCTGAACCGATACAGCAAATCCCCTGGTTCTGCAGTTGCTCCCAGCGGTTCTTCTGACATCTTTAAGGTAAAAGATCCTGGATACGCGACTGCATCTCTCCACTGTTTCCCATAGGGTGCACGTGCTCGTTCCCGGTCTCAAAGTGCCATCACACGCACCAGTAAAATTGTCCCTGCCAAATCCCAACTCAGCCTGGTCTTTAAAAAGAACACTTCCCACTTCCTCCTTGCCTGAGCGTTGTTGTATTTACCCATGTTTGTTCTGCAAATGGTTCCTTAGCCGTATCCTGTTTCCCCGTATTCTGCATCCCGTTTTCCATATCCAGTAATTGTGTTTAGTTCCAGTGCGAAGCCTAGTGTCAGAGTTGAGTTCACTATCTGTGACCAGTGCCAGTCCATGGGTTCAGACATCTACACTACATCCACGTCAAGTGTCAGCCAAGTCAACTGTCTGCCAAGTCTTCTATCCAGGTACTCTTGTCCTAAAGTCTATCTTTGACTCTTGTTTGGCCAGCTGCTACTCCGCTACGGCGGAGCGGCCCAGTGGGTCCACATACCCCACAGTGATGACAATACTTCTATATTTGTCATAGATTTCAATAGGAATCCCATGTTGCTTTATTCTTAGCAAAAGATTATATACTCTCAACTTCTTTCATAGTTATGTGGCGGTCCAAACAGGAATTATGAGAAGATAATTTGTTTAAGTATCAATGGATATCTTCAACAGAATCCTTTGATCTAGAACTGTAAAGAGTTTGAAAATATGATCTGAAAACAAAAGTAATTGCAGTATTACTAGAGAATACCTGTCAATCTTTATCATACAGACAGGAAACATAAGAGAAAGCCTGTTTTGAACGAATTTTATTTGATAACCAACGGTAATTTTTCCCCTTCTCAGGCTTAATGCACGCGATGCGTATTACGTGTATTTTGCCGCGATTATTTGTGTGCGGCAAATCCGCAGCGTAATACAGTACCAGCAAAGTAAATGAGATTTCAGAAAATCTCAGGTACACACTGCTTTTGTTTTTCGGCACGTAAATTGACCTGCGGAGTGTATTTTAAAATCTGCAGCAAGTCAATTTATCTTGCGTTTTCATTTGCGAATTCTATCTGCCTAGTTCTAAGGACAATTGCAAAAAAAAACGCAGCATGAAAACGCACCGATTTACGCATCAAAGCGTAAAAACCGCACCTAAAAACGCATTGCAAAACGCGATTAGGTGCGAATTTCACCTGCAAATATCCTGTGGATTTGATGCGTATTTTCCGCAGTAAGCCTAAAAGTTACCCTGTAGATTTGTTTCCAAATCAATTACAGTGTTTTTAAATACTTTTTCAGATTCCAGCGTTAAATTGAAACTAGTTTTTGAGGGATTTTTAATATCTGATTACTCTAAAGCATCACTATTTTGTTTCCGTGCTTTTTCTTTATTCATTTTTTTTTATTATCTCCTTCTGAAGTAGTCCTGTGAGATATGCCTACCCAACGTCCAAAACAACTAACGATAAAGAGGATCCAATATTTTATTTGAAAAAAAATTCAATGAATCTAAAAATATTTTATGGTCAAAGATATAGCACAGCCAACGTGGTTTAAATTTAAATAATATATTTTTTATCTTATATGATAGATCCAAATCCAAAGGCAATATGGCATGATCTGAGGGTACTCTAGTGCCAAATTTAATGTTTCAAATTAAACCCAGAAAGGCTTAAGGCCATAGCTAATCTCAAAAATTAATTATACGATTCAGAAAAAGAAGAAAACTGTTGTGCATTAAAATTGCATTCTGTCCACATATATCTAACCAATTAAGTTTGTGTATACATTTTCTGAAAAAAGTAATTTTGGATTCAGAATGAACTATCCCTTTGAAATTATTCAAACCTGAATCCATGATATTATTAAAATCGCCTTTGCACAAATTAAAAAAATTACATAATAATTGGAAGTTGGTGGGATACATAGTAAAGAAAATATTTTCCACTGTTGATAGTCCCATACAAAAAAAAACTACAACAATCAAATTTATCAATAGAAATGACAATGGAATGAAAACCCCACTGTATTGTGAATAAATGTAGATATCCCCCGTGAATAACTAGACCCAGGGGTGGGATCCTGCCGGTTCTCCTTGGTTCTCCTAAAACGGTTGTTAAAACTACAGCCGCTTTGTGGAACCAGGGAGAAGTGGAATCCAGAGTCGGTCTCCCTGCAGTCAATTATACCCGCATACTTATGATGTGGATACGAATGAGCAGTCTACCTAGCAATGGCGTGGCAAGGAAACTATAAGTTCCCTGTCTCTTTATTCAGTGCTTTCCCTTTGATGCAGGCAGTGCGATTACATCACGCCACCGGTGATGTTCCACTGGAGCAGGCCTGGCCAGAAGAGACCAGGCCTAAATCACTGGAGGACAACATGGGATTAAAAACAGGTGAGTATATAATGTTTACTTTTTTTTTTATTGGGCGCTATGAGTGGCACTTTCTACGGAAGGCAATGTGAGTGGCACATTCTACAGAGGGCACTGTGAGTTGCACTTTCTACAGGGACACTGTGAGTGGCACTTTCTACAGGGGTACTGTGAGTGACACTATATACAGAGGGCACTGTGAGTGGCACTATATACAGTGGGAGGAGTGAGTGGCACTTTCCACAGAGGGCAGTGTGAGTGGCAATATCTACAGGGGGCTCTGTAAATGAGCACTATCTATAGGGGGCATTGTGAATGCCACTATCTACGGAGGGCAGTGTTCGTGGCCCTTTTCCCTTGTCAAGTCCTTTATTTTTTGACAAAAAGAAATAAACCATACATATTTGGTATTGACACTACCGTAACGGACGCGGCAATACCAAATATGTATGGATTATTTAGTATCAAACTAAAATAAAAACTATAGCTCGTCTCGCAAAAAACAAGCCCTTATTCAGCTTCGTCAACGGAAAAATGAAAACGTTATGGTTCTCAGAACTTGGTGACAGAAAAAACACATTCTTTTAACAAAAGTAATTGTATTGTGCAAAAAGTTGTAAAACATAAAAAAAGTGCTAAAAAATTGGTATCGCCGGAATCGTACTGACCCGCAGAATAAAGTTAACATGTAATTTATAATGCATGGTGAATGCTGTATTAAAAAACTATGCCAGAATTGCAGTTTTTTGATCACCTGGCTAACCAAAAAAATAGGATAAAAAGTGATCAAAAAGTGGCATGTACCCCAAAATGGTACCAATAAAAACTACAACTCGTCCTGCAAAAAAACAGTCCCCATACCACTACGTCTATCAAAAAATAAACCTAGTTAAGGCTCCAATAAGCCAGGAAAGAAAAACTATGCAACGGTGCAGGCCCGAGGGGAACATTTATACTGTTTCAAGAGGCGAATAATCAAGGCCCTAAAATTAGGGAACCAAGAAGGGGAGGGCCCAAACATATCTGCTGGCAGCGAGGGTGCCCGTATTATACCAGGACAACTCTTTCCCAGCAAAATTACCCAAACTGCAAAGGTGCAGAGTGTGGACCAAAAGGAGGATACGGAAGTACATTTATCAGTGCGACACTGGTCTGTGCAGAAAGGATTGCTTCACAGCGTAATATCTATGGATTATTTTATTGTTTTTTTTACCCCATTATTATACCACCTGGCTATGCCCCTGATGTACTTTGCCCAGCTTACATGTACCCCCACATTATAAACTGAAATACCAGTAAAACTCCAAGCAAAACTACTACAAAGCAAAATCCACGCTCCAAAAGCCAAATGGCGCTCCCTCCCCTCTGAACCTTACAGCGTGTCTAAACAGCAGTTTACTTCCACATATATGGCATCGCCATACCCAGGAGAACCCTTTTAACAATTTTTGGGGTGTGTGTATCCAGAGGCACAAGCTGGGCACGACATATTTGACACTGAAATGGCATATCTAGAGAAAAATTTTCATTTTTACTTTGCACCATCCGCAGCGCAATCATTTATGGAAAAGACCTGTGGCGTGAAAATGCTCACTACACGCCTTAATAAATGCCTTGAAGGGTGTAATTTCCAAAATGGGTTCACTTCTCAGGGGTTTCTTTTATTATTTCGCATCAGAGCACCGCAATTGTGAACCAATACATTGGAAGTCGCCAAATTAGGTCTCAATTTCGCATGGTGCTCTTTCACTCCTGAGCCTGGTCGAATGTCCAGGCAAAAGATTAGAGCCACATGTAGGGTGTTTCTAAAACCGGGAAACACAGCATAATAATTAGAGGTCTTATCATGGTGGCACAAGCTGGGCACTACATATTGGCATATATATGGAAAAAAATCCCATTTTCACTCTGCAACATCGCGTGCACACTAATTTCTGCAAAACACCTGCGGGATTAACATGGTCACTACACCCCTAGGTTAATACCTTGAGGGGTGTAGTTTCCAAAATGGGGTCACTTCTGGGAAGTTTCCACTGTTTTGTTACCACAGGTGCTTTGCAAATGCGACATAGCCACCAGAAACCAATCCAGCAAAATCTACACTCCAAAAGCCAAATGCCACTCCTTCACTTCTGAGCCCAACTGTGTGCCCAAAAAGCAGTTTATGACCACAAATGGGGTATTGCCATACTCGGGAGAAATTGCTTTACAAATGTTGGGGTTCTTTTTTTCCTTTATTTGTTGAGAAAATGAAAAATGTTGAACTAAGGCTACGTTTTATTGAAAAAAAGGGATTGTTTTTATTTTCCCTGCCCAATTCCAATAAATTCTATGAAACACCTGTAGGGTCAAAATGCCCACTGCACCCCTAGATGAATTCCTCAAGCTGTGTAGTTTCAAAAATGGGGTCACTTGTGGGGGGTTTCCACTGTTTTGTCCTATTAGGGGCTTTGCAAGTGCGATATGGCCTCCGCAAACCAATCCTGCTAAATTTGAACTCCAAAAGCCAAATAGCGCTCTTTCCCTTCTATGCCCTGCCGTGTGTCCAAACAGCCATTTATGACCACTTGTGGGGTATTGTTTTACTCGTGAGAAATTGCTTTACAAATTTTGAAGTGCATTTTCCCCTTTAGTCCTTGTGGAAATTTTCACGGCCTACTTCCAATAATTTCTGAAATAAACCTGGTGGGTCAAAATGCTCACTATACCTCTAGATTTTCCTTGAGGGGTGTAGTTTCCCAAATGGGGACACTTTTGGGGGATTTCCACTGTTTTGGCACCGCAAGAGCCCTTCAAACCTGACATGGTGCCTAAAATATATTCTAATAAAAAGAAGGCCCCAAAATCCACTAGGTGCTCCTTTGCTGGTGCTTCAGTCCATTAGCACGCTAGGGCCACATGTGTGATATTTCCTAAAACGAAAGAATCAGGGCAATAAATATTGAGTTGCATTTCTCTAGAAAATGGATTAAAAATGAATTTCTGCAACAAAAAACAAAGTTTAATTTGTCAATTTCTTCTCCACTTTGCTTTAATTCCTGTGAAACGTCTAAAGAGCTAAGAAACTTTCTAAATGCTGTTTTGATTACTTGAGGGGTGACGTTTTTAAAATGGGGTGACTTATTAGGGGTTTCTTATATATAAGGCTCGCAAAGCCACTTCACAACTGAACTTGCCCCTGTAAAAATAGTCTTTTGAAATTTTCTTGAAAATGTGGGAAATTTCTGCTAAAGTTCTAAGCCTTGTAATATCCTAGAAAAAAAAAAAGGATGTTCAAAAAACTATGCCAATCTAAAGTAGACATATGGGGGATGTTAATTAGCAACAATTTTGTGTGGTATAACTGCCTGTCTTACAAGCAGATACATTTAAATTTTTAAAAAAAGGACATTTTTGCAATTTTTCGCTTAATTTTGGTGTTTTTCACAATTAAATACTGAATGTACATAAAGTCCAATTCTCAGAATCCCTTGGATAGGTAGAAGCATTCCGAAGTTATTAAGACATAAAGCGAAACATGTCAGATTTAAAAAATGAGGCTCTGTCAGGAAGGTCAAAAGTGGCCAAAGAGGAAAGGGGTTATCAGGCCTGTTCCTGTGTCTAAATTTGGATATAATTTTGACTCTGATGTTCTCTTGATTACTCGGTATTGACCTTTGGCTTTGTTTGTATTTTCTTCTTGCCTGTTTGTTTCCCCAGTCAGTGGCTATTCTTCCGATGCAACCTGGGGATTCACAGCAGCAAAGACCAGATCCCTATATAAGGGTAAAAGAGTAAAAATCTGTGGTACCTCTTCTAACCAGAGTAGCCAGTGCAAAGACTAACTGTGGAAGTGCCTTTTCTAAACAGGTAGTCCATGGCACAGACGTTCGCAATGTACATTTAGTCATAGGCATAACACCTCTTGCACACAACTGAGTTCGTGCCGTGAAAGATGTTCCGAGTGTCGGCTGCATTTCCCGGCCTGACCACGGTACAGGTGAATGGGACTCCTGGCATCATAGACATTTTATGATGCTAAGAGTCCCTGCCTCCCCGTGGAACTGCTGTTTCGTACTGTATCATTTTGTTCAGTATGGAACAACAGTTCCATGGGGAGGCAGGGTCTCCTAGCATCATAAAATGTCTATGATGCCAGGAGCCAAGTTCACCTGTACCGTGGTTGAGCCGGGAAATGCGGCTGACACACAGACTGTTTTTCAAGGCCCGAACTCAGTCGGGTGCAGGAGGTGTTAGGCAGCATATGTGTACTCTGCACAGTTCCTCAGGCAGCAAAAGAGTTAAAGTTAACCATTTTTTTCATTGCTTAAATTCATTTAAAAATATTTGCAAATATTCTTGTTTTAAAATATCCTGCAATTTAGTGTATACAGCTCCCACTCTATTTGTACTACATACAATAGTAGTATTTCTGCACAGATCAATTCTGGTTATTTGATAATATAAATATACAGAGGGCGGGGGAGGCATAATTAGTTTTGTTTCCAATCATATATTTATTTTTTTATTATAAGAGATGTTATTTAAGCCTCAATGCAAATTTAATATCTTCACTTCTATTATTTTGAGATATTATTATATTTAATTCATTATAATCCTAACATCTATTGAACTCATTTCCTTTATTTTTCTTCAATAAAACACTAATCCTTTTATATTTTGTAAATACTAGCCTCAAGAGCTTGGATGCTAATAACTAGATAACAAACAGGATGCATATTAAATGCAAACAGTATCAAAGCAGATATTCGTTAATTTGACTGCACGGATTAACGATAGCATACATAAATGGTTTTCTCTGCCAGTCCCATAAAAAAGCTATCCACGCTGATTCTTCAAAACATTAGAAGCTCATCTCCTTCACTGAAATAGACCAGGAAAAATCAGGTGAAAGCTATGATTCTTAATTGATTCTACTCCTTTTTGTCCACTTAACAAAACATATGAAGGGAAGGACAAAGGCAAAAGACAAATTTCTATGTACTGAGAAATGGAGTGTGTATGTGAGGTTAAAAAATAGCAGAAAATAGCAGATTTAAAAAAAAAAACAGCTGAGTGCTATTGAATGTAGAATCATAGGAGGAATCAGTCATCAGCAATTCTGCTGAGGTTTTCCTAGCTCCTCACAGCCAATATGTCTATCTTTCAAAAGATATCACAGCCATGGCTGATGAGAAGTTGGAAATTGGCTCAATGATGGAATAGGTGCAAGGATGTAAGCATGAATTTTGAAAAGGTACTTCTGAGTTTGTTGATTTTTATGTACTATTTAAGAGTATTTTCATAACTATAAGGCTACGTTCACACAGGGTGGATACCCTGCGTAAAGGTATACAGCGTATCCGCCCTGGCGGCCGCAGGGAATTCCGGCTGAAATACCGCACTAAATTGTGGTGCAGTTTTTAGAGCGGAATGACCGCAGCTGAAAACTGCACGTTTAAAAAAAAAACAACTTACCCTCCTAACGTCTACTAACGTCCTGCAAACCGGCCTCCTGGGATGACGTTTAATCCCAATCTCTGATTGGCTGCAGTGGTCACATGAGATGAAACGTCATCCCAGGTGGCTGGCCTGGACAAAGAAGCACAGAAGTATAAGATTTTTTTTTCTGAGTTGCGTTTATTGCTGCGTAATCGCAGCTTTCCCGCCGCAAAGAAACGCAACATTTGCTATTTGTTGCAGTTTCTACCTTTCCATTGAATTCAATGGGGAAAACCAGCAACACAAAAGCAGTCATTACGCAAATACAATTGAGATGATACGGATTGAAAAAAAAAACGCACCGCAGGTCAATTTCTGAGCGTCTTTACCGCTTATCATTTATGAAGCGTGTGGATGAGATTTGTTCAAATCTCATGCCCTTTGCTGCTACTGTATTATGCTGCGGATTTTCCGCAACTAAATACTAAGGATCTATTCACACGGTGCTTAAAAATTGTGGTTAATTGTTGTGATTACCGTAAAATCGCTGCAAAATACGGTAGTCACGGCAATAGATCCTAAACCTTCTCTTCAATATGGGGATCCCTGCAACATCCCTAAGAAGGGCTGGGATTTGCCTCCAAGAACTTTCAGACTAAATTCTCAGTTATTAACTGAAATGTTTGACCAAAATGAATTGCTCCTTTTTAGTGATAAGTAAGGATTTATCTTTAATCAAGTTTTTTCCTGTTGATAATAATCAATGTTTGAATGCAAAGCACAAAGACATTATTTCAAATTAAATGCTGTTACTGAAAAATTATTTTATAATGACCCATTCTTGCTTTATAAAAATTGGTGTGCTCCTATCAATTTAAAATCCAAATACTTTACATGAATATAATAAAAAAAGGTCAAAAAGAAAACCAACATGCTCTTTTGCGACTTTTTTAGGCCAGAAAACTGGAGTAGAAAAGTTCATGAATTCCCACCCAATGGCGTATCTATAGGCGTCACGGACCCTTATACAACATCTATTTAGTTACTATAGTAACTGGGGACTATGTAATAAACTACACGGGCCCCTGTCACTATAGTTACAGTATACTTACCCTCCCCTCTCCTAAATGCAGCGCTGGTCCGGAAGTCTTCAGCGTCATGTCAACATGACCCTATGTGTGCCGTGCCCAATGTCATGATGCTGAATGGCGTCAGGACCTGTGCTGTGCCAAGAGCCGAAGAGGAGGGTAAGTATAAGATTTCTGTCTGCTGGGGCCCTGTATCTAAGCCTACCATGTGGTAGGCTTAGATACAGGGCCCAGCAGACAGGATCACACATGGGCCCTGTATCTAAGTCTACCATGTAGTAGACTTAGATACAGGGTCCAACTTACAAATTACCTCTAAACAAAACATAAAAGGGCCCTTCATAAACAAACAGCAAAAACTTACATATGTATCACAAAGAAGGATCGAGCACCCAAACAGATATATAAATTATATCTTTATTGAATATATAATTTAAATAACAAGATGTTTTAAAAGCATGGTTCAAAATGAGGGAACAAGAGGGACAAAATGAAAACAAGTGTCCGGAGACACAGAAAAAATGGTGCCTCTCAAAGTCTATACCCAGAATCGAGAACTAGTGCATATACACAAGAGTCCTAGATAATACCAGTTAGAAAATATCTGGGTCTAAGTAATATAAAAGAGGTAAATCTCAAATTATGGATAGATAGATAGATAGATAGATAGATAGATAGATAGATAGATAGATAGATAGATAGATAGATAGACAGTGACAAGTTTTAGCATTTTAGCTGTTTACCATAACATATTGAATATACAGTTATATAATCAATATGGGCTTAAAGTGCAAACTCTCAGCTTTAATTTGGGGGTATTCACATCCTAATTTGAGGAAGGGTTGAGGAATTACAGCTTTTTAATATGTAGCTGCCTCTTTTTCAAGGGACCAAAGGTAATTGGACAATTATCTCAAAAGCTATTTAATAGGCTGCATGGGCTATTCCCTCATTAATTCATCATCAATTAAGCAGGTAAAAGGTCTGGAGTTGATTCCAGGTGTGGAATTTGTATTTGGAAGCTGTTGCTGTGAACCCACAACATGAGGTCAAAGGAGCTCTCAATGCAAGTGAAACAGACCATCATTAGGCTGAAAAAAATTAATAAATCCATCAGAGCGATAGCACAATTGTTGGGAGTGGCCAGGTCAACAGTTTGGTACATTCTTAAAAAAAAGAGCGCACTAGGGATCTCGTGAACTCCAAAAGGCCTGGATGTCCACGGAAGACAACAGTGGTGGATGATTGCAGAATGGTGAAGAAAAACCCCTTCACAACATCTACCCAAGTGAAGAACACTCTTCTGGAAGTAGGTGTATCAGTATTTAAATCTACCATAAAGAGAAGACTTCATGAGAGGGTTCACCACAAACCATTAATCAGCCTCAAAAATAGAAAGGCCAGATTAGACTTCGCCAAACAACATCTAAAGAAGCCAGCCCAGTTCTGGAACAGCATTCTTTGGACAGATGAAGCTAAGATCAACCTCTACAAAAGTATTAAAAAAACATTTTATTTATGGTAATGTTAATTTCCCCAATTACTTTTGAGCCCCTGAAATGAGGAGGCTGTGTAGAAAAATGGTTGCAATTCCTAAAAGGATATTTTTGTTCAACCCCTTGAATTAAAGAGGCTCTGTCACCACATTATAAGTGGCCTATCTTGTACATAATGTGATTGGCGCTGTAATGTAGATTACAGCAGTGTTTTTTATTTAGAAGCACATAGTGATCCTGCGTTGTTCACTATGTGCAGACACATACACACACATTAATGTTACTCAAGTGTCCTGACAATGAATAGACATCACCTCCAGCCAGGACGGGATGTGTATTCAGAATCCTGACACTTCGCTAATGTTTGTGATTGATTTACAGCACAGCAGGCGTAGTCTCGCTGTAAATGACAGTTTACAGCGTAATCTCGCGAGACTACGTCTGCTGTGCTGTAAATCAACCACAAACGTTAGTGAAGTGTCAGGATTCTGAATACACATCCCGGCCCTGGCTGGAGGTAATGTCTATTCATTGTCAGGACACTTAAGTAACGTTAGTGTGTGTGTATGTGGCTGCACATAGTGAACAACGCAGCATCACTATGTGCAGAATAAATGAATGGAGAGAAGTGTATGATGCTGAATGGTCACTGATTGGTCAGCGTCATGCAGTCCTCTGTACAACGCCCACTTGGTCAAAAAGTAAAACAAGCCCAGTTGGGCTGTTAAGGATCTGCCAGGCACAGCTTCTGTATCCACGCCCATAGATAATCAGTCTGCACCTGCTTCTATGTCTGTGAGACTGACTCCATCTTCCACCACTCAGGATGGCAGGCTTAGGAGTGGGAGAGCCTATCACAGCCTGGCCAGACGGAGCTAGCTCCCGCCCTCTGTCTATTTATACCTGCCTTTCCTGTTCCTCCTTGCTTGTGATTCTTCTCTGTTGGTTTCCTGGCCCTGCTGCAGCTTCTTGAACTACTTGTCCCTGCTTCGTATTGACCCTGGCTTACTGACTACTCTTCTGCTCTGCGTTTGGTACCTCGTACACTCCTGGTTTGACTCGGCTTGTTCACTACTCTCCTGCTCTGCGTTTGGCACCTCGTACTCTCCTGGTTTGACTCGGCTCGTTTACTAGTCTTGTTGCTCACGGTGTTGCCGTGGGCAACTGCCCCGTTTCCCTTTGTTCTGTGTTTCCTTGTCTGGTTGTCTGTCATGCACTTACTGAGTGTAGGGACCGTCATCCAGTTGTACCCCGTCGCCTAGGGCGGGTCGTTGCAAGTAGGCAGGGACTGAGTGGCGGGTAGATTAGGGCTCACTTGTCTGTTTCCCTATCCCTGTCATTACATGGGCATTAAGAAAGTCATTAGCATAAAGCTAATATAGGTCATAACTCCGTCAAAAATGATAGTTTTTCTAAATAAAAAACACTGCTGTAATTTACAATACACATCGAGTACAATATAGGCCACTTATAATGTGGTGACAGAGCCTCTTTAAACACTCAAGTGTACACTTCAATTGCATCCCAGTTGTTTCATTTCAAATCCAATGTGGTGGCATGCAGAGCCCAAATCATGAAGATTGTGTCACTGTCCAAATAATTCCGGGCCCAACTATACATATCTGTGTGTGTGTATATATATATATATATAGTATATAAATAAAGTACATAAATTGTAAAAAGATTCAGATACTTTATAGCATTCTAAAGGGAGTTTTATACTGGTCGGTTCTTAAAATGCTTGTTACCGATAATTGCCCTGTGTAAAGAAGGCAGCGATCAGCAGATGAATGAGAAAACGCTCGATCATCTGATCGTATAGTTTTAGAAAAGTTAAATATTATAGTTTCTAGCAGCACATCTGTAAACAGGGAGATGCGCTGCCGCCATGATAATGTATGGGGATGAGCGATCGGAGTAACGACCGCTCGTCCTCATCCATAGCACTGTGTGACAGGAGCAAACAAGCCCCGATCAACGACGTCTCGTTGATCGGCGCTCGCTGCACCAGCCTAGAGTCCGCATGTGTAAAAGGCCCTTAACATCATCAGCCTAAAAATAATTTCCCCCCTGTAAGTAGTGATGTTATATACATTACTTTAAAGTGCAGGTATATCTTATTTTATAATTGAATAAGGCCATGTTTTAATATTTACAGATCCATTTAACTCCACTTCATTGAGGGTTGAAAAGAACTGCTGACAAAAGCTCAGTTGTTCATTGTTAATAGTAATAATTGGCACACTAGAGATTTCTTATCTCATGTTAGCTATCCAGCATTTTATTAAAATAATAAAGCATTTGTCATGCACCAAATACTTGACTTATTTTAAATGTTAGATTGTAGTTTAGATTAATCATAATTACAAAATTTAAATATTCTTTAGTTGCTTGTGGCTTTCTCTAAATTACATTAGGCATTTTTATTTGTAGGGAATAGCAAATGTAATTTTTCAATAGTGATGTTCTCCCACAAGTTAAATTTCTTAAAGGCTATGTACACCATTTACAATGTTTATATATATATATATATATATATATATATATATATATATATATATATATATATATATATACAGTGAAGGAAATAAGTATTTGATCCCTTGCTGATTTTGTAAGTTTGCCCACTGTCAAAGACATGAACAGCCTAGAATTTTTAGGCTAGGTTAATTTTACCAGTGAGAGATAGATTATATAAAAAAATAACAGAAAATCACATAGTCAAAATTATATATATTTATTTGCATTGTGCACAGAGAAATAAGTATTTGATCCCCTACCAACCATTAAGAGTTCAGCCTCCTCCAGACCAGTTACACGCTCCAAATCAACTTGGTGCCTACATTAAAGACGGCTGTCTTAAATGGTCACCTGTATAAAAGACTCCTGTCCACAGACTCAATTAATCAGTCTGACTCTAACCTCTACAACATGGGCAAGACCAAAGAGCTTTCTAAGGATGTCAGGGACAAGATCATAGACCTGCACAAGGCTGGAATGGGCTACAAAACCATAAGTAAGACGCTGGGTGAGAAGGAGACAACTGTTGGTGCAATAGTAAGAAAATGGAAGACATACAAAATTACTGTCAATCGACATCGATCAGGGGCTCCATGCAAAATCTCACCTCGTGGGGTATCCTTGATCCTGAGAAAGGTGAGAGCTCAGCTGAAAACTACACGGGGGGAACTTGTTAATGATCTCAAGGCAGCTGGGACTACAGTCACCAAGAAAACCATTGGTAACACATTACGCCGTAATGGATTAAAATCCTGCAGTGCCCGCAAGGTCCCCCTGCTCAAGAAGGCACATGTACAGGCCCATCTGAAGTTTGCAAATGAACATCTGGATGATTCTGAGAGTGATTGGGAGAAGGTGCTGTGGTCAGATGAGACTAAAATTGAGCTCTTTGGCATTAACTCAACTCGCCGTGTTTGGAGGAAGAGAAATGCTGCCTATGACCCAAAGAACACCGTCCCCACTGTCAAGCATGGAGGTGGAAACATTATGTTTTGAGGGTGTTTCTCTGCTAAGGGCACAGGACTACTTCACCGCATCAATGGGAGAATGGATGGAGCCCTGTACCGTCAAATCCTGAGTGACAACCTCCTTCCCTCCGCCAGGACATTAAAAATGGCTCGTGGCTGGGTCTTCCAGCACGACAATGACCCGAAACATACAGCCAAGGCAACAAAGGAGTGGCTCAAAAAGAAGCACATTAAGGTCATGGAGTGGCCTAGCCAGTCTCCAGAACTTAATCCCATCGAAAACTTATGGAGAGAGCTGAAGATCCGAGTTGCCAAGCGACAGCCTCGAAATCTTAATGATTTACAGATGATCTGCAAAGAGGAGTGGGCCAAAATTCCATCTAACATGTGTGCAAACCTCATCATCAACTACAAAAAACATCTGACTGCTATGCTTGCCAACAAGGGTTTTGCCACCAAGTATTAAGTCTTGTTTGCCAAAGGGATCAAATACTTATTTCTCTGTGCACAATGCAAATAAATATATATAATTTTGACTATGTGATTTTCTGTTTTTTTTATTTTATATAATCTATCTCTCACTGGTATAATTAACCTAGCCTAAAAATCCTAGACTGTTCATGTCTTTGACAATGGGCAAACTTACAAAATCAGCAAGGGATCACAGCCAAGTTTAAGGACGCGGCAGTCGTCCGAAACGCGTAGGCCCCGAGGATACTACACCTCTACTTTCTACACACCCAGGACTACACACAACTGGACTTCCTTTTAACTTATTCCATTAAACTTGGAACAGATATTCCATTTTAACGCTACCCAGCGCTGGATCCTATTTCCTCTTTCTCTGCTTGCCTTGCCGTGTGCCGACACGAGGATCCGAGCGCTACCCACAACACACCGGAGTGTGCCAGGTGAGCTGGAGGTTCTCTCCCCATTTTCCAAGGGATCAAATACTTATTTCCTTCACTATATATATAGCAGAAAAATAAATTGCGACAGCACACTGCGAACACTAATGCCACCTAAGCCTCTAAATATATATATATCTCATAGAAGAAAAATCAGCACGCAGGTGAGCTCCGGTGTGCACGCTGTCAATGGGATAGCTAATCCAACATCAATATGGTCAAGGAGGACACAGCACCATGGAGACTCTTTAGCAGTGTAAAAGAGTTGCTGTAGATTTATTCAGACAGGTACATCAAAAAAAGTGCATACAGAGCTGCAACGTTTCGGTAGGCAAACCCACCTTTGTCAAGCATGCAAGTGATTGTACATAGTGGCTTTATATACCGCACCCCCTACATCTACCACTCACAACACATGTGCGGATGACTCACCATTAGTATCTTAGCAACCCCAGTAAACATCCCATCCTCTGGTGTCTGGTTCTTCCAAGCTCCAGATTTATTCGTTTCTATCACATATATAATAGACAATAGTGAATATTGGGAGTACAAAAATCTCACCGCAACCTCTGAGCGTACCGATCCATGGCCGCTAAGGATATATAAACACCGCAGAAGGTATCCGAACCGACAGAGAATCTACAACCGTCCACCGAGGGGACGGGGAACTCCAATAAGGAGGACTTAAAATTGGTGGTAAGTAGCTCCACTTACACATTGTCTGATACGGAATTGAGGATCCTTGAAAATAAACTTTCATTTTGTCCAACTAATGATATTGATTGGTTTGAATTGCATGTTGACTTAGAACATTTTTTTAGAATATTATGTTTAAATGTATTATTTACTAAGGAAGTTGTCACTGACTCAGCAAATGAATGAGGTTGGCCTCTATAATAAAAGCTCATTTCAACCCCCTAGATCCAACCATGGGGTTGAGGCATTTGTTGATACAGTGAAAAAACAAATTGAGGAACTGAAGTATAATGTTAGTATGAGATCTGGTTGGTGTAACATAAGTAAGGAGGAACGTAATGCTTTACAGGGGTTACGCATGAACAAAAAATTACTATTAAACATGCAGACAAGGGGGGTGCCGTCGTTCTTATGGATACATCAAATTATTTAGCTGAAATACAGAGACAACTGTCTGACACTGAGATTTATGAGAAAGTGATGTTTAATCCTAAATTTAACCCCTTCCCAACATTTGCCGTATGGGTACGCCATGGAAAGCCATGACTTCCCGCAAATTGCCATACCCATACGCCAAATGTTTAGCACCAAGGAGTAAAGGAGACCCCAGGTAGTTGGCGGGCGCAATATACAATTTACAAAGGGGGGGAAAATTGCCTGCAGACAACCCAAGCCCAATTTCCCAACTACCAATTAATAGTAGAACAAACTTTATTACGCTACGTATAGCAAGACAGACCACATAGAATTGTATTAAAATTGTCACTACCTAGGACCGGACATAAAGGTAATTTACCTGTGTAGATACAGGCATGTAATAATGATAGAACAGGAGCGTAGATTCCTATCCTTGGCAAGTTAAATTCTTAAATTGGCTAATAAGTAGACAGTAAGTCCGGTCGGCGGTAGGTATTAAAATATTGACAGCCCCCCCGACATGTTTCGCTACGGAGTAGTGTCCTCAGGGGTACACGGGGCTAATGGCGGCGCGGCAAGAGAAAATCTTAATATTGACATGTCAATGACGTGTAAAGGGGTGTGTCAGAAAAAGGACCAATGATACTAAAGGAAACAGGCCGGCCATTCAGGATAACCGACCGGCGAATAGGAAACAGGATAAGGTAAACCAATGTGGAATGAGATGAGGCGCATGCGCATCCGCTCCAAAGAGGGACTTAGTGCGTATATTGCGTCCTAAACCAATAGGTATCTAAGAGGAATTTCTGGCGCATGCGCTGATGAGAAAATTACGGCTTAGTACCGACATCAAGAGCACAGTAACCAACCAATGTTTGTACGGTTAGACGATTGGAGAAGCGAAACTCATTATCAACGGTCTCACAGAGACAAGCGCAGGCGCATCAGTGGAATATGTGGACTTGGAGCAAAAAAGGCCAGTTCCTATATAATAGTATGGTAAGTATTTAGAATAGTAAAGTTAATATCTGAACACTGACACTATTAGAAAAACCCCCAGAGGGAATACATAGTCCATTTAAAGAATTAACAAAATTAAGAAAAGAATACATAGTGTCAGTAACAGTAAACCGCCATAACTATGTAGTCAATGTCATAAATTAGGTGTGGATAACGTATTAAGACCATAACATATTAAATTTGTAGCATAAGCTGGGCATGACATATTTGCCACTGAAATGGCATATCTAGGGAAAAATATAAAATTTTAATTTGCACCATCCGCAGCGCATTCATTTATGGAAAAGACCTGTGGGGTGAAAATGCTCACTACACCCCATAATAATTGCCTTGAGGGGTGTAGTTTCCAAATAGGGTCACTTATCAGGGTTTTCTTTTTATTATTTCACATCTGAGCCTCTGCAGTTGTGAACCAATACTTTGTAAATCGCCAAATTAGGCCTCAATTTCGCATGGTGCTCTTTCACTCCTGCGCAAAAACAACTTAACAGCTCCGTGTGGCAGCAGCATATGATGCGCGGCTGCGTGCTTTTCGCGCAGCCGCCATCATTATGACACTCCATTTGGATGTTTGTAAACAGAAAAGCATTCATCCTTTTGTGAACATTCTTATCCTAATCATGTTTTCAGTACGGGACAGTAGTTCCACGGAGAGGCAGGGACTCCTAGCGTCATACATAACTATGATGCTAGGAGCCCGGCTCTCTGCAGTGTGTTCGGTCCGGGACTTGCGGCCAAAATACATTCCGTCCATTACGGACGTAACATGCTCGTGTGAACCCAGCCTTAAATGACAAATGTATCATAAGACCGGATCCACAATACGTCCGGAATGTAAACAAAAGAAAACGTACATTTCAAGTATAATATAAATATAAAAAATGTATAGAAAGTGTAAAGTGCATCAATAATATACTTCATGTGTAAGAGTTTAACTAAATTAAGATAAAAAACATCTGCCACTCACCAATTGAATAAGGAGCCATTAATCGCCATGCCAGACTAAGCACGCTGTGCTCAGCGTCCCGAGAACCATAGTGTGCTTGCGCCGCTATGTTACAGGTTGCTAGGTGATGGAAAGCATCTAGACACACGTCTCGCGGGATTGTTAGATCCTGCGCATGCCCATAAGAGACTATGTATCACATACAAGTCTAACTAGAACGCAACAGCTCACATGGTACATTGGATCCCACGCATGCTCAATGGGCTTTAGAGCATCCCTCAACAGAGAGAGAGCAAAAGTGCAAAGCGTATACTTGGCACAGATGGAAAAAATCAAGTCAAGTACTCCAATAATAAACAATGTAATAAACAATAACATAATGAATCACATAAGTCTCCACTAATGAAAATACAATAGACAGTGTGGAATGATACATTATATAGCGGGATTCCCATCTGGCTGCAGGATTTTAAACATGGCCCAAGAGTAACAGAGCATCTATTGTCCCCAGTGTAACCGAGTAGGACCAAAAGTCCAGCACACTTCCACTGTGGAAAGTCACACCACGACGGTGGAGCTAGATAAGTCCCATTGTCATGTTAAGTGACCTCCTAGGGGGGATTCCAGATCTCAAAGCTGCTATGGGGGTTATAAGCATCATATTTTATGATAGTGATATCCCATATATTGTAACAAATATAGATTATAAAAAACATCTTTCATCTACAAAAAGAAGAAATGTACTCACTGTATTTTACACTGGAGACATTAAGTGAAAATCAATTGGGTAATGTACTATATATAACAAGATAAATTCAACTGTTGCGTTCAACCTTATCATGGAAATATTTCTATACTCCAAAAAGGACTCAAATATTTGTGTGTAGCAAAATATTTATCTGAAGATCTTCCTAGAATGGCAATCCAAAATATTCTAAGGTGAGTGTACAGACTGATAATCTTGTGTGGATCATGCTGAAAAAAGAGATACAAATATCAATAATTAGTTAAAAAATGTAACACACATAATTCAATTTATCAGTTCCATAAACAACGAAAATAACATAATGATTTATATCCAGTGAGAAGGACATTGACAGGACCATTTATGTCCATGAAGTGTGCAATAAGGTTACTAAATTGCAATAGGGTTTAGCTAAAAAAAATCAGTGGATAATCCATATTTAACCCAGCTGGGTACAGTGTTCCCAATTTATGGATCCATCGTACCTCACATTGTTTCAGGAGACGTTCCCTTTCTCTTCCCCATTTTAGTGGAGCGATACTATCTATGATAATAAATCGTAGTCGATTAATGGAATGACCAACTTCGTCAAAATTACGTGGTATTTGTAATTCACATTTATTTGTACGAATGCTCGATTTGTGATTGTTAAGGCGCAGCCGACACTCAGTTCTCGTTTCATCGACATATAGTAGTTTACAAGGACATTGAAGCACATAAACTACATAATCGCTTTTACATGTGTAGAATGAATTAATCTTAAATTCTTTACCCGTAGTAGGATGCCTAATAGTATCACCCTTGATTATCAGGGAACAGTTCTCACACGCCAGGCAAGGATAACAACCCCTGCGTTTCATCAACGGTTGTCCTGTCTTAACCTGCGTGCCACTCACGTCCATTTTGACTAGCTGATCTCGCAAATTTCTTGATTTTTTATATGAAAATAAAGGAGTGCATTTGAATTCCAGTGCAGAATCATAATAGTTAAGAAATGTTCCAATGTTTCTTAACAATAGATGCAATTGTAGAGCTGTGTATATTATAGGTAGAGACCAAAGGTAGTCTTTTAGGTTTCTCAACCTTTACCGTCTGTACATTAGATCTATCCACTTCATCTATCCTATCTAAATGGCCCTGTACAATTCTTTTTGGTGCAAAAACTTATTGGACATCTCTCCCAGTCTAGTATTGAGTTTGTTCAGATCATCTACTATCCTCTTGATAGCTGACTATACGGTAAAGAACGTATCATAGATTTAGGATGATGACTATCATACCTTAGTAAATTGCAGTTGGTCGGTTTCACAAATATGTCAGTTTCCAATTTTTCACCCACAATATGTACCATGGTATCCAAAAACTGTAAACTCTGTTTAGATACCACTCTCGTAAACTTGATATCATTATCTATTGTATTAAGGTAATTGAAATCCAAAAACATGTCACCTGTCCATATATGTGTGTGTATATCAGTGTGTTTGGTGCAACTTTATAATTACTTCTTATTAAAAATAATTTTTACTTTTTGAGATACAGCTGCTTTGTATTCTGTATGCAGAGCAGCTTTATCTAGCGCTGAAACCTGTATCCGTCGGGTCAGCGACACTGATAGGTTCAGTGACAGCGGGTCCTGCTGTTTTTTACGAGTATATGAGTTATTGTACGTTAGTTAAAACAAGTTTTGTTATGATTACATGAATCATTTGTAGTAGATCCTTCTACATGTTGCTAGAGAATGTCTTTTAATTATTTAAACAGAAAATCTAGATTAAAAAAATGTGGTGACATTTGGAACCCCTATAAGGAGAGCTTTCTTGGATCCCTTGGTCCCCCAGCATTTGTATAAGTATTCTGAGATTATTTGCTCTCTCCTCCCTGCTCCCCTCTCCTCTCTCCATATCGGTCAATCTAGCAAAGAGATTCTCAAATTGTGAGGCACAGTAGGAGAGTAAGTTTGCACAGAGGTAATTATAAGCTGTCCAATCATTTCTCTGGCTCCACCAATCTCTGGTTTAGCAAAATAATTGAGTCATGTTCTTATTTTAATGTTATACTGGGTTCAGGAGACAAATGAATGGTAGACTGAACAATATTTTGCATTTTGGCGTGGATTTCACAGGGGACTTCTGGCTAATGAGGTCCCAGTAGAAGCCCTAACGTAGAGTATATTACTCCTATAATCAAGCATCGTGTTGTGTGCCTACCTGGATTAGAAAAAAATAGGAAGGCACCTTTACCTAATAGAAGTAGATACATTCATGCCACAGCCCACATGTATGCTGGGCACTAGCAATGCAAACTCTTCCTCCTTGGGTCCATGTGCACAGGCCCTGCATGATGACGCTCAAATTCTACTATTCCGTATTATGGAGACATAGGTAATGCTTATGCCATCATCTGTGAGTATTGCTTCTACTGGAGAATACTATTGTAATATGCATGCAGAATCCATGAGAAAAATTGTGCAAGGACCAATAAGCCATATGAACCCCTTAGGGTTTTTACATGAGCAAGGTGAATGACTCTTAATAACTTCTTCGTACATTTAATGTACCTATAGAATCTATGAATCTACCTGCTTATTTGTCTATCTGTCTGTCAATGACACATAAATATTAAATGAACATTGGATCTCTTGTGAAAGGGGAATAGATAATAATGAAAACTGTTTTATATTAACAGCAGGGAACCTTATACATAAATTTGGTACTAGGACATTAATCAAATTGTTAGCAACAGACCTAATTTGCAAATACTTATTACATGGTTTCATCCCTGCTATTAGAAGCGCTATCACATAATTACTGGATTGTTGTAAATGATGGTTTGAGTATCTATGGTAAAAAGAAATTGGCTTTAGAAATTATTTTCAAATATGTGGCACCCTTGAGAGCTCTTACGAAGACAATACTTGCACAGAGACATATTTCTAAGCTCAGCTTGATATAATCAACCATTTTTTTAATTATTATACCTTTTTTTTATTGCATTTGTTTTTTCTTAGCCTGAACTTTTTAGATAATGCTATTTACAGTACAAATATGATTGAACACTCTTTGTTGTATTGATAGTTTAACTCTTTTTTTGTATATAGTGTTAGATAGGTCAAAGAAGTTAGAGATGCAGGTTTGTTTGGAGAAAACAAGTCATTTAGAAAAAATAACACATTAATAACTGTTTAATATGAAGTGGGCCTGTTTTGAGGTTGTACGGTGTACAGTGGCACAATAAATATTGTTTTGACTGCTGATAGAATACACCCAAATAAGTATGGACAAACCAAGAAAGCTACTGTCCACCAGACTATTTTATGTTAAAAATATAGTAACCTAGAGCCAGGGCCGGCCTTAGGGCCATTGCACAGGGTGCATCCATCCAGCAGATGGAAAGGGGCGCTGGCTCCCTTCCTCTGCTTGTGTTTCAGAAGCGCCCGGGCCTGGCGACTCAGCAGCTGCCTAACCGCCCAGGCGTTTATTCTCTCAGTGGCGTCGCTATCGCTGAAGCAGCCATAGCGGCTGCTAGCGGTGACACGGGCATGAGGGCGCCCGAGCCACCCGTAGAGCCATGGCCGGTAGTGCCGCTAGCAGCCACTGTGGCTGCTACAGCGGCAGCAACGCCACATTCAATAGTATCTGCGTCCTTAGGACGCAGATACTATTGAACACTATAGCAGAGCAGGGAGGTATCTCCCTGATCTGCTATCTACAAGTGCCACTGTAGCTCCCTGAAGGTGCAGAACCCCCCTGTGGCCGGGGATTCCGGTCCTGGACCGAGTGCTTGATGTCTCTGTCCATTTATGGACAGTGACATCAGGGGCAACTCCTGAAGCAGAATCTCCGTCCCGTTGCCGACGCGGTGGCCGGTGGTTCGGCTCCAGAAGAAGTCCCTGACGTCACTGTCTATAAATGGACAAAGACATCAGGGGCTTCTCTTGGAGTGGAATCCCCGGTCATAGCGTCAGCAACGCTGTGGACGGGGATTCCACTTCAGGAGTTGCCTCTGATTTCCCTGTCCATATATGGACAAAGACATCAAGCGCTCCGTCCAGGAGCACAGGGGGATTCCGCTCCTTCAGGGAGCTACAGTGGCGCTATCTACAGGAAGGCGGGTGCGCTATCTACAAGGGGACTGAGTGGCACTTCCTACAAGGGGGTGTGTGGCACTAGCTACAGGGGGCTGCGTGGTACTAGCTACAGGGGGCTGTGTGGCACTATCTATAAGGGGGATGTGGCACTATCTACATGGGTACAGTGTGGCACTACCTACAAGGGGGCTGTGTGGCACTACCTACAAGGGGGCTATGTGGCACTACCTACAGGGGGCTGTGTGGCACTACCTATAGGGGGCTGTGTGGCACTTTCTACAGGGGGCTGTATGGCACACTACAGTGTGCTGTGTGGCACAATCTACAGGGGGCATCTGTGAGTGGCGGGCTGATGGTCATTTCACTTTGAGTGGGGGGCTGATGGTCATTTTACTGTGAGTGGCGGGCTGATGGTCATTTTACTGTGAGTGGGGGCTGATGGTCTTCCAAGTGGTTTCCACCTCTGACCTTCAATTGAAATTAATAGGAGGCAGAAAATACCTGTCGCGCTCGTTTGGAGTGCTTTTTTGCCTGCGTCTTTTGCATTAACTTCAACGGCAAACAAAAAACCATCAAATAACGCTGTCAATTTAAAATCCTGAAGGAATTTTGAGGCAGATTTTTTCTGCCTTACAAAAAACGCTGCGTGAACATACCCTAAGAGTGTAGTGCTTATTTTCAGCCATTTTCTGTCTTTCGCGAAACAATTTCTGGTAGGGGTGCCCTGAGGAAAAAAAAATTTCCAGGGGTGACTCGAGTCTGAAAAGGTTGGGAAGCTCTGTACGAGGCTACAGGGTCATGCCAGCCTACGCAAGGATCTCGTCATCGGCGTTGTGGAGCAGCTCAGTTCGTCATGGGAACGGGGCCTAGGTGAGTAAAAAAAATTTGTTTGGGGGGCACTGTCTACAAGGGGGAGGTGGGGGCTGTATGGTACTGTCTAAATGGGGGAGGTGGAGGGCTGTATGGCACTGTCTACAGTGGGGTGGGAGCTGCATGGTACTGTCTACACGGAGGAGGTGTGGGATTATATCACTTTCTACAGGGAGGCTGTATGGCACAATCTGCAGGGGGCACTATCTACAAGGGGGGCTATATTAAGCAGCCAGGGGAGGGGGGCATTATAATGTGTGGAGGCCACTAAGCAGACATTATAATGTGTATGGGGCACTACAGGGGGCAATGACTGTGGGTGGCACTTAGGGGGAATAGTACTGTGTGGGCACAATTAGAGGACAAAATTCTGTGTCCTTGAAGGGGTCATAATATATTATATTATTAAATATTATTATTATACTGTATGGGGGCACTAAAGGGGAAATATGCTGTGTGTCAGACACTAAAGGGGCATTATACTGTGTGGTGGCACTATATGGGACATACTGTGGGGGGACATTATACTTTTCTATGGGACATTTGTTTTATGATGGGGTGGGACGCCATCTACCCTAAGGTCGGCTCTGCCTAAAGCCATTGTAACTTGAAGGACCACTGTATATCGAAATTTCCAGCTCTCCAGACACCTTATCTTTGTATTATTATTTAATAGGCGCTTCATCATAATTTATTGTTGAAATATTTTGGTTAATCTGACATATGTAGAGAAATACATGGCTTAAGACGAGCCAAGTAAGCTTGTTTCTTCTCTGTCCTCAATTCTGTGGCAAATTATTGTGCAAAAGATTTCATAAATTTGTGGCAGACTAAATTCAGAGGACATGCCAACTGATGATCTCATTGAAAGGTCAGGCAGAGTATCCCTAAGCAACCAGTCAGATAAAGCTAAACTGTACTGCTGGATTAGAACAGTAGTGGAAGATGAGAAGGGGTAAAAGAGCATACCATCAAGGCCATTTTATACCGGCCGATAAGCGGCCGGTGCAGCGAGCGCCGACCAACGAGACATCGTTGATCGGCGCTCGTTTGCTCCTGTCACACGGAGCTATGGATGGGGACGAGCGAACGTTACTCTGATCGTTCGTCCCCATACACTATTATCATGCCAACAGCGCGTCTCCCTGTTTACACAGGGAGACGTGATGCCGACAACGATAATACTTCACTTTTTTAAAACGATACGAGCGTTTGCTCATTCATCTGCTGATCGTTCCCCTGTTTACACTGGGCAATAATCGGCAATGAGCATTCTGTGAACGCTAGTCTGCCTGATAATCGTCCGGTGTAAAACCCCCTTCAGTCAAGCCAGGACATTCTCCATCTCATGCTGCATGATTAACCCCTTCACGACTGCCATACGGCTATATACGTTCCATCTGCCGATGCCCCCATGTAGTTGACACGTATATAGACGTTTGCAGCGTGCATCAGGGTTTAAAGAATGCAGAGCTGCTTCAGCGTGAGCAGGTTTGATTCCGTCGAAAAAACGGAAACCTGTCGGAACGGTGACAAACGGAAACCATTAGCAATGTTTCCGTCACCATTGATCTCAACGGTGATGCAAATGGAAGCTGTGGTTTCCGTTTGACATTCCGTTGCGGGGTTCCACGACGGAAACCTCAGACGGAACCCCTCAACGGAAAGCAAACGCTGATGTGAACAGGCCCTTAGATGTGATCGATTACAGGTGGATCTTAGCGAACGATACAGCTGCTCTTTATACGGGATACAGGGCAGCTGAATCTCAAAAAGTTAAAATTATTTTTAAGAACAACTTATTTAAAAGATGCACCAAATACACTGACTGACATTTTAATTTTTTTTTAAAAATCACTTTCGATGGTGTACATAGCCTTTAAGCCTTGGCTATGCTCTATTGTTCTGTTTTATTAAGATATCTTAATATTTACAAGAGTGGTTGTCTTATTTTTTTGGTTGTATTCTATTGTCATCATGTCACTTTCTTTTCCTAATCAAAGTTCTTTAGTGATAATGTTACATAAGAATTTGTCTTTTTCCATGGCAGATTTCTATTTTGATGCTGTGACAATAGTATTTCTATCTAGCCCTAGGCGGAGTTTTATTATTATTATGATATAACTGATAATTGTGTTATTCTTTGTTCATGATATGTGTTTCACTGTGATGGTGTTTGTCATTTTACTAGGCAGATTTCTATTGTAAGGATGTCAGGTTTACTTTTATTCCTAGGCTATGTTTCATTATGATGATGTCACAATATCGCTTGTCGTTATTCCTTTGTGTGTACTTTTGTGATAATGCTACAATAATGTTGTTTGTTTGTTTTTTATTCCTAGATAGATATCTATTTTGATGATGTGCCAATTTTATTTATATTTATTCATTGGTTTTATTAGGCTGATGTAACAATAGTCTTTGACTTTTCATAGGCTATGTTCTATTGTTATATGTCACAATAGTTTCTGACATCACAATATTATGTATTCCATATATTCTTTTGAGGTCTATTGTATGTCATAATAGTGTTTTATCTTTTTTTTTACTAGGAAGGATTGTATTGTGATGATGTCACAATGGTCTTTATTCATAGACTATTTTTAATTCTGATATTTACTAATTGCCCTAATAAAAACAACCCCCTTTGCTACCAATAATTAATAAAATGTAACTTTTATTTCTATCATTAAAATATTATTACCAAGAACAAAAAGAGCCATACCTGTGTTTAAAATCTCAATCTCTGCATTGCGTATTGATTGCCTACGTATTGGCTATGTATTTATTATAAGCCACAATTTTTCTAATGTGCTCTGCTAGTCCAAAACAGTATGGCTACACACTGTAGTTGCTATTGCAAATTGTTTAAATGCTCATGTCCTAGCACCCTATTACTGTGGAATACACTATTGTCAATGTTTTTTTTTATTATTTATTTTGATTATTTTCTTCAATTCCGTAACAATTATTCAAATCATAACATAAAAATACAGAAAGAAAAAGTTAATTCGTCATCAGAAACAGTGCAGGTACACCCATAGCCCAACTTCCCCAATTCAGCCACCAGGAGGAAAAAAAACAAATTTTCCATCTTTTATGAAAAAAAATGGATCCCGATACGTATTAATAGTTGCAATCTTATTCATCATATATACCCAAGAGGATACCGAAAGTGGTTTATGTCCCCTCCAGTTTTGAAGTATCAATTTTTTTTCTAGAAGAATCCATATTCTTTTCCTCAGCCTGGCCGGCCAGCCTGCCTTTGATCTGTCCCCATAATACAGGCTCCACTACTACCTCCACACCAAAACAGGAAGAAAATGTGCCAGAATATTCTGCCAAAAGCGATGTAATCTGTGGCACCTCAAAAGAAGATGCATTAAATCAGCCGATGATGTCATACAGTGGTGGCAGTTTGAATTACCTTTGATACCCAATGAGAAAAGCAGTTTCAGAGTAAAATATACCATGTAAAATATAAATAACCATGATGAACGTAGAAAGGGATTATGTGTAATTTTACATATAGATTTTAGGGCAGCAATCTAGTCTTCTTCAGACAAATCTGGGCAGATTACTTTCCCCTTTCTAAAACCCCCTACCACAGGGACATCCTCCTTTAGCCTTTTTAGAAACTTATAGATTTTTGTCGTAGCCCCTTTTTTAGTAGATGGATTGATCAGAAATTCTAGCATAGGGGAACTTGTCTCAATTCTCTTAAATACAGGCTGCATTCTAACTAAATAATGCTTTAATTGCAAATAATAGAGATAATCCTATTTCACAGCCAGAATTTAGACATTAACTGAGGAAAAGTACTAATTGACCTATTCTCAATAACTTGTGATATGTAAAAAAAATATTATATAAATCTCACATTTGCACTTGTTTTATTGCTTGAGAAAGACCCTCACTTTGGGCGAAACGTCGCTATTTATGGTGAAATAAAGATACTCCTTTTGATACTTTGATACCTGTGTGTGCTGCGTTTTTTCTATCTACCATTGTCACAATAGTGTTTCTTTATTGCTAGGCTATGTTTTATACTGATGATGCCACAATAGTGTTTGTCTTTGTTCCCTTGATACATACTCTTGTGATTATGTCACTATAGTCTTTGTATTAATTTATAGATTGTAGGCTATGTTATATTTTGACAATGTCACAATAGTGTATATATTTATCCCTAGGTTGTGTTCCACTGTGATTTTGCCTCAATAGAATTTGTGTCAATTTATAGAATTTGTTCCACTGTGTCAATGTCACAATATACTCTTGTGTTCATAAATAGATTTTGTTGTATTGTGATGATGCCACCATGGTGCCTGTCTTTTTCCTAGGCAAAGTTATATTTGATGATGTCACAACAGTGTTTGTCTTGTTTCCTGGGATATATTTTATTCAAATGATGTGCCTTTTTCCTAGGCAGAGTTATTTTGTGATGATTTCACATTAGTTCTTGGCTTTAATCATAGGTTGTGTTCCACTGTTCTACAATAGTATTTCTATTCAATTATAGATTGAGTTCCATCTTTTTGTTTTCACATTAGTGCTTGTCTTTTCCCAGCAAAATTTTATTGTGACGATGCGAGAGTAGTTTTTATCTTCTGTAATGGCGGGGTAGGGAGACAGACAGGTGAGCCCTAATCTACCCGCCACTCAGTCCCTGCCTACTTGCAACGGCCCGTCCTAAGCGACGGCGTACAACTGTGCGACGGTCCCTACGCTCACTAAGTGCACGACAGACAAACAGACAAGGGTATACAGAAGCCAAGGGAAATGGGGCTGTTGCCCACGGCAACCCCGTGAGCAACAAGAATAGTGAACGAGCCGAGTCAAACCAGGAGTGGACGAGGTACAAAACGCAGAGCAGGAGAATAGTGAACGAGCCGAGTCAAACCAGGAGTGGACGAGGTACAAAACGCAGAGCAGGAGAATAGTCAGTCAAGCCAGGGTCAATATGAAGCAGAAGACAAGTAGTAAGCAGCAGCAGCAGAGCCAGGAAACAGACTGAAAGAATCACAGGCAAAGGAGGAGCAGGAAGTGAAGGTATAAATAGACAGAGGGCGGGAGCTAGCTCCATCTGGCAAGGCTGTGATAGGCTCTCCCACTCCTCAGCCTCCCCGACTAATTGGTGGAAGAAGGGGTCACTCGATCAGACTTAGGAGCAGGTGCAGAGTGAGTAACCACGGGCGTCGACACAGAAGCTGTGTCAGGCAGATCCTTTACATCTTCATTGCTAGGTTTCGTTTTCTTCCGATATTGTCATTAAGGTTTTTGCTGTTATTCCGTGGCAGTGTAACATTGGGATGATGTTACAATAGTGTTTGCCTTTATTCATATGCAGACTTCTATTGGGATGATGACACATTCATAATTGTATTTTCCTTGAATATGTTCTATTTTGATAACGTCACAGTTTTGTTTTTCAGTTTTTTTAATCTGGGTTCCACAGTGATAATGTCGGTTTTGCAGTCATGTATATATTCTGTCCTATTGTGATGATATTACAATTGTTTGTTTTTATTCATTGGCATAATTATTTTATGATAATGTCATAACTGTGTTAATATTGTATAATGTTGTGATTATATCATCATGTTTGTGATTATTCCTAGGTTTTGTTCCACTGTAAAGATGTCACATTAGTCTTTGTCTTCATTTGTAGATTGTGCTCTATGCTGATGATGTCAATAATGTTTGTCTTTATTCCTTAGCTGTGTACTATTGTGGTAATGTCACAGTAGTCTCTATATTGATTTACAAATTGTGTTCTATTATGATAATATTACAACAGTGTTTGCCTTTATGCTTGGACAAAGTTCTAATCTAATAAGATCACAATTGCATTTGTCTTCTTCTGTGGCTGTTATATTTCTTTGATGTCACAATACTGTTGTCTTGTTTCCTACACACATTATGATGATTTCACAGTAGTGCTTTTCTTTATTACTAGGCAGAGTTCTAATGCAATGAAGTCACAATAATGTCTGTTGTTATTCCTGGACTTTTTTGTGATTATGTCACACAATAGATATACAGTAACAGTTTGATTAGTGCAGTTCTCTTTTCCATGGTCTTTTTAAGTTGATATGGCTGCCATGTCTATTAACAGGATTGGGAGATACAGTTGCATTTGTCTGTTTCCATATATCCCATTCAATTTAATGGAGATTGAGCATGCAAACGTGGTCACATTCATTAGGAATAATGACTTGGCACCCCCGTCTTGGCATAACTGGGAATTATTCGGACCCACAGCATTCAGATTGTTATTGCCTATCTAGTTAATATTCCATGTCAATATTCAAAATAGTTGGATACCTCTCAAACATGCAGTGCATGCAAGAAAAGCAAAATTATGTTATAAAAATATAAAAAAAGTAGAATCTCTCAAAAATAAATAAAGGCAAACAATCTTAAAGCAAAATAAAAAAGACTATTAACCCCTTGGCAACATACAACATACTACTATATTGGTGTCGCCCAGGTCTTAAGGCAACACAACGTAACTGTTAGCTGTTTTGCTGGTGCCGGCTCAGAAGCTGAGCTCGCACAATAGCCAGCGGATGTCAACTGTATATTACAGATGACACCCTGCTGCATGGCCACGACCGGAGCTAGCCTCTGATCAGGCAAATTAACCCCTTAAATGCAACGCTCAATAGCGAGCGATGCATCTATGGGGTTTACCAGCAGTTCAGAATCCCACAATGCAATTGCGAGGTTCAGATAGCTGCTTTGGCAGACCGGAGGCCTAACAATGGCCTCCTGTCTGCTAAGTATGGAAGCCTGTTAGGTCCCGCTCGGAAGCAGTGCCTAAAAGGCTTTCGGCCCCAGAAACAAGATGGCGCAGGCTCAGAAGCCCTTCTGTAATGGCAGGGAATGGAGCTAGCTCCGATCCCTGCCATTAACCCCTTAGATGCTGTTATCAAAAGCAATCACGGCATCTTAGTGGTTTGAAGCCGATCGGTATCACTGAGATGTGATCGCAGGGGTGCCAATCGCTGCTATGGCAACCGGAGGCCTAACAATATCCTCCCGGTCTGACACGTATGGAAGCCCATTAGGCCCCACCTGGGGGTGAGTTCTAATAGGCTTGCTGTCAGTGAATTACTGACAGCTCTAATGCATTGCAGTACGTTAGTGCAATGTATTAGAGTAAAGATCAGAGGTGCAGGCCTTGAAGTCTCCTAGTGGGACAAAACAAAAAGTTTATAAAAATGTTGAATAAAAGTGTAAAAACAAAAGTTTCAAGTTAAAAAAACAAACACTGCCTTTTTTCTTATAAAAAGTCTTTTATTATAGAAAAAAAATAAAAATGTTTAAAAAAAGTACATATATTTGGTATCACTGCGTCCGTAATGACCCAAATTTAAAACTATTATGTTATTTTTCCCGCACGGTGAACACCGCAAAAAAATAAAATAAAAAGCAATGCCAGAATCGGTCCCCACCCCTCAGAAAACATAGAATGAAAAGTGATCAAAAAGTCATATGTACCCTAAAATAGTACCAATAAAAACTTCAACTCGCCCCACAAAAAACAAGCCCTTACACAGCTTTTTCGATGAAAAATTAAAAAGTTATGGCTCTCAGAATATGGTGACACAAAAAAGAAATTATTTTTAAAAAAAAGTGATTTTATTGTACAAACGCTGCAAAACATTAAAAAAAAACTATATACATATGGTATTGCCGTAATCGTATAGACCTGCAGAATAAAGTAAAATGTCATTTATAGCGCTCGATGAAAGACGTAAAAAAAAAAAAAAAAACTTGAATTGATGGTTTTTGGTCACTTTGCTTGCCAAAAAATTTAATGAAAAATGATTAAAAAAAACGCATATCCCCAAAAATCGTACCAATGAAAACTACAGATTGTCCCGCAACAAATAAGCCCTCACACAGCTCCGGTAGAGAAAAAATAAAAAAGTTCTGGCTCTCAGAATATGGCGACACAAAACGTGCAGAGTGTTCCAAAGGCAGATAAGATCGGGCACCATTTATCAGTGCGACACTGGCCACACAACTGTGGATTATTATTTATTTACCCCATTATTATACCATCTTATTATGTCCCCCATATTATAAACGGAAAAAACATTAAATCCCCAAACAGAACGACTACCAAGCAAAATCTGCGCTCCAACAGCCAAATGGCGCTCTCTCCCTTCTGAGGCCTAAAGTGTACCCAAACAGCAGTTTATATCCACATATATGGCATCGCCATACCCAGGAGAACCCGCTTAACCGTTTATGAGATATTTTTCTTCAGTGGCACAAACTGGGCACAACATAATGTGGACTAAAATGGGAATCAGGGGAAAACTGCAATTTTTACTTTGTACCATCTGCTGTGCATTCATTTCTAATTAAAAAATACGTGCCATCAAAATGCTCACTACACCCCTTAATATGCCCTACGGGGTGTAGTTTCCAAAATAGGGGGTCACTACTTGGGGATTTGTTTTACTATTTGACCTCAGAGCCCTGCAATTGTGGGCCAATGCTGTGAAAATCACGAAAATAGGCCTCAAATGCTCATGGTCATCTTTAATTCTGAGCCCTGTCATTTGTCCAGGCAAATGATAAATGCCTTGAGGGGTATAGTGTCTAAAATGGGGTCACTTCTTGGGGGCTTCCACTGTACTCTGATACCTCAGGATTTTGCAAATGCGACATGGCCCCCACAAACCAAATCAGCAAAATCTGCATGCCAAATAGCGCTCCTGCCTTTCTGAGCCCTGCCGTGTGTCCAAACAGCAGTCTATGACCACATGTGGGGTATTGCCGTAATCGGGAGAAATTGCTTTAGAAATGTTACGGGGCTTTTTCTCCTTTATCCCTTGTGGAAATGAAAAAATGTAAAATTTTAGTGTAAAAAATGTTGATATTCATTTTCACGGCCTAATTCCACTAAATTCAGCACAAAGCCTGTGGGGTCTAAATGCTCACTATACCCCTCAATAAATTCCTTGAGGGCTTTAGTTTCCCAAATGGGGTCACTTTGGGGGGTTTCCACTGTTTTGGTCCCTCAGGGGCCTTGAAAATGCAACATGACACCCAAAAAGTATTCCAGCAAAAATTGAGCTTCAAAGGCCAATTGTCGCTCCTTCCCTCCTGAGCCCTGCCATGTGTCCAAACAGCAGTTTATTACTACATCTCGGGTATTGCCGTAATCGGGAAATTTCAGATGTTGACGTGCATTTTCTCCTTTATTCATTGTAAAAATGTAAAATTTCCACGTTTTATCAGAAAAAATAAAATTTTCAATTTCACTGCATAATTACACTAATTTCTTGAAAGGGTTAAGACACTTTCTGAATGCTGTTTTGAATACTTTGAGGGGTGCAGTTTTTAAAATGGGGTGATTTATGGGGACTTTATATATATATATATATATATATATATATACATAAAAGGCCTAAGGCCTGATGCACACGAACGTGCTTTTGCGGCCGCAATTCCCCCAAAAATCCACGGGAGACTTGTGGCCCCATTGATTTCTATGGGGCCATGCACATGACCGTGGTTTTTACGGTCTGTGCATGGCCCGGGGGCCCGCACCGCAGAAATAACGGACATGTTTTATTACGGCCGTCTTCTGCGGTCCAGGCTCATTGAAGATAATGGCCGCGGCCATGTGCATTGCCCACGATTTGCGGACGGCTTGCGGCTGACAGTCCGCTGCCGGCCGACCCAAAAATCACGGGCGTGCACATGGCTACGGTCGTGTGCCTTAGCCTTGTAACGTCCTAGAAAAATAAAAGGACCAACAAAAAACTATGCCAACATAATGTAGACATATGGGAAATGTAAAGTATTAACTATTTTGTGTGGTATTACTATCTGTCTTAGGTCGGATTCACATGAGCGTGTTCAGTCCGTGATATACGGACCGTATGTCGGCAGTATTTCCCAGACCGAACACACCAGGTAAAACTGTCCCATACTGAAAGCATGATTAAAGTACGGGACAGTTTTCCCACAGCGAGACAGGGACTCCTAGCATCATAGATAACTATGATGCTAGGAGCCAGGCTCCCTGAAGTGTGTTCGGTCCGGGAAATACTGCCGACATACGGTCCGCATATCACGGATTGAACACGCTCGTGTGAATCCGGCCTTACAAACAGATATATTTAAATTTAGAAAAATTCTAATTTTTTTCAAATGTTCCCCAAAGTTTGATGTTTTTCCCAAATAAACATTGAATTTATCGATCAAATTTTTTCACTAACATAAAGTACAATATGTCACAAGAAAACAGTCTCAGAATCGCCTGGATAAGTAAAAGCATTGCAAAGTTATTACCACATAAAATAACATGTCAGATTTGAAAAAACAGGCTGTGTCCTTAAGGCCAAAACTGGCTGTGTCTCCAAGGGGTTAACTACTTTAAATGTTTGCAGGCTGTAATTTCCGCCAAATAGTTTACTATGTAATGGTTTTCAATGATTATATTTTATATAATTTTTCATATTTTACATAATGAACAATTAAAGGTATTAAATAATGTTAAGAACATAGAATAGAAGCTCTAAATTGATTAGTTAAATTTAGAGAGCTAGAAATAAAAATAATTAAAATGAGAATGGGACATTTTAGAATCTTTTTTTTCCCATACTTGTTAACTAAATTAGTTCTATTTTTTGCTCTTTTTGAGGCAACTATATTTAGATTAGCTGAGTGAACGGACGAGCAGTGGAGTGTCATCCTCGGGCCGTCTGCAATCACGGACCGTGCACACACAAAATGTGCATTGATTTCAATGAGCCCGGACCGCAATTGCGGACCGTAAAAGGACATGTCCGTGGAAAACCCGGTCGTGCACATTGGCCCATAGGTTAGCATCTGTGTTATACTATCCATAATTGCTGCTCCACAATTGCGGATAGTATATGGCCGCAAATGTACGGGCGTGTGCATGAGGCTTAACCCCTTAGTGACCAAGCTTGTTTGGACCTTAATGACCAAGCCAAATTTGTCAAATCTGGTATGTGTGACTTTATCAGAGAATAACTCTGTGAAAGTTTTGAATATCCAAGTAATTCTGACATTGTTTTTTCATCACATGTTGTACTTTATTTTAATGGTAAAAGTAGACTGATACGATTTGCGGAAATAACTTAAAAAATAGAAAAATTGAAGAAATTTTGTAAAAATGATCATTTTTCCCTATTTTTAACTGCAATATGTCACATATGTACATACATACTGTACAATTTTTTTTATTAAATATATATTTCCATCTCTTTACTCTATTTTGACAGCACTTTTGAAAAAAAAAAATGTTTTTAGCAATTTAGAAGACTTACAAGTTTAGTAATAATTTTATACATTTTGTAGTACATTTTGTTTTCATGCACCAAGCCAGGTTTTCATAGGCTCAAAGGTGTCAGAATGGTGGAAACCCCCACAAGTGACCCCATTTTGAAAACTAGACCCCTTAAGGTATTCATTAAGGGGTGTTGTAAGTATTTTGACCCCACAGTTTTTTTGTAAGAATTCATGCAAAGCAGGCATAAAAAAATATAATTTAACTTTTTTCATAAAAGTATCACTTTGAAGACCGATTTCTTTGTAAAGCGATCATGAGAATGAAGAAACACACCCCAAAATCTATCACCCTGTTTCTCCTGTTTTCAAAAACGCCCCCATTGTGACCCTAATGCGTTGCCTGGACACACGGCAGGGCCCGAAAGGGAGGGAGCACCCGGAGGCTTTCAGGACTCATATTTTGCTTGAAAATGTTTTAGACCCCACTGTACATTTGGAGAGGTTTTGAACTACCAGAACGATAGAAACTCCCCATAAACGACCCCATTTAGAAAACTAGACCCCTTAAGGTATTTATCTAGGGGTGTAGTGAGTATTTTGACCCCACAGTTTTTTGCTAAATTTAATGCATAGCTGGTGAAATTTAAAAAAAAAACACTTTTTATATAAAAGTATCACTTTGAAGACCGATTTCTTTGTAAAGCGACCATGAGAATGAAGAAACACACCCCAAAATCTATCACCCTGTTTCTCCTGTTTTCAAAAATGCCCCCATTGTGACCTTAATGCGTTGCCTGGACACACGGCAGGGCCTGAAAAAGAGGGAGCACCCGGAGGCTTTCAGGACTCATATTTTGCTTGAAAATGTTTTAGGCTCCACTGTACATTTGGAGAGGTTTTGAACTACCAGAACGATAGAAACTCCCCATAAACGACCCCATTTAGAAAACTAGACCCCTTAAGGTATTTATCTAGGGGTGTAGTGAGTATTTTGACCCCACAGTTTTTTGCTAAATTTAATGCATAGCTGGTGAAATTAGAAAAAAAAAACACTTTTTATATAAAAGTATCACTTTGAAGACCGATTTCTTTGTAAAGCGACCATGAGAATGAAGAAACACACCCCAAAATCTATCACCCGGTTTCTCCTGTTTTCAAAAATACTCCCATTGTTGCCCCAATCTGCTTATTAGACGTGTGGCTGGGCCAAAAAGAGAGGGAGCACCCTTTGGCTTTCAGGGCACAATTGAATAAATTCTAGGCCCCATATCATGCATTTAGAGGCATTGAGCTGCCTGAACAAAAAAAAAACCACGCAGAAATCACCCCATTTTAAAAACTAAACCCCTAAAGGTATTCATCTAGTGGTGTAGTGGGCATGCGGACCAAAAATTTGTAAGGAGGAAATAATGGGTATTATTTCAGACACTATGGGTATATAATGTTTTCTTCAAACTCTTATTACGTTTCCACATGAAATAGAGGAGACGTGGTAGAAGCTTATTTTGTTAGAAATATGCCACATTAATAAATTTGTGCGGCATACAGAAGAGAAGTGAAGCCGTGTATTCATAAAGGATACATGTGGCTATAGACGTATTTGCCTGTACTTATGACTATGTCTTGCTGAAGAAGCAGTTGGTGCCATTATGATGTCATTGTGGACAGAATTCTGTCCTAATATAAAATCAGTCAGAGAGGAAAAAATAAACTGTACTGGAGTGACGGGCAATATCTTCAAACAAATGGAGGAAAATGTATCCAACTATGTTGCAAACTCGAGTCTGTTCACTAGATAGAAGAACACCTGCAGGGCTGCCATGACAAGGTTTTTTTTTTCAGTGACTGGTTGTACAACGTCTCTTTAGCTCCATCAATCCTTATGAGGGACGAATGTGCCAAGTGACGCGGTACACCATAACAGGCCCCTGCCCGGCAACGTAGGAACCGCTATATGCACAAAACAACAAATCACCTACAGAATATATAGAGGGGCAATGTCCAAAACCATCTATAGGAACAGTAAAGGATCACGAATCCCCAAAATGATGTCAGTATTTCCAGAAGAACTGTAACAAAGCCCATGGTGTATTGATAAGGAACAGCTCGATTATTAGAGATCCTCCAAATAAAAAAAAAGATCATGCCCGTATCACGGTACAGAATTAGGAATGTAACAGCAGTATGTGGCAGGACATAGTCATAAGAACAGTCAAAATAAAAAAATTGTGGATGTTGGATTTTGTACTGGACAATTAATTCCAGCACTTGATCACCCACAAATAAATAAAAAAAATCATAAGGGGTAAAATTAGTTTCACGGTCTGAAAAAAATGTGCTCTACAACCTCTCCCACAAGAAATAATCCGTACTTGGAAAGCCCACGAACTAAAAAGAAAATATAAAGAAATTGACTCCCTAAAAAGACCCCCAACCCATTTTTTTTTTTTTTTGTGTTAAATTCTAGTAATTTGCAACCGTGTGAAAGGTTTCGAAACAGGGGTAGTTACAAAGGGCTGGTTTTGATGGACACATGGGGCAATAAAAGCGGGTATCCCTCCTCCTGCCATGCTTGCTACATACCCGACACCTTTTTTGGGGATATTTTTGGGTCTTAGTGGAAGGAATAGGGTGTAAAAAGTGGCGCTCTGAAAGCCTGCGTACATCCTCAGATTCGCAGGATTGTGCCGGTATAGTGGACTCAAAAAGGAGATGCTCAATGACCTTCTCCTGAAATTGAAGGAAAGTGAGCGTTCCTTGGGCTTTTTTGAAAATAACAAAACTGTTATAGGTAGCAACCTGGATGAGGTAGATTGCTACCTTTTTGTACCAGGCCTTATTTTTGCGCTTCACCAGGTAAGGCTGAAGCACCTGGTCGGAAAGGTCAACACCCCCCATAAATTTGTTGTAGTCTGTTACACAGACAGGTTTTTGCTTTGCAGTGGTAGCCCCCCTCTCCGTAATTGCCACAGTGGTGTCCGTGTGTACGGTGAACAGCATGTAGACATCCTTCTTGTCGGCCCACTTCACTGCAAGCAATTCCTGACTTGCAAGGGTCATGGATGTTCCTTTTCCCAAACGCCTGGACACCAACTGTTGTGGGAGTCCCACTCTGTTCTTATGTACTGTCCCACAGGCCCCTGTATTTGCAGCATGGAGGGCTTTATAAAGGGCAATGCTTGTATAAAAATTGTCTGTATAGACGTGGTACCCCTTGTGCAGAAATGGCTCCATTAGGTTCCACACAATTTTGCCAGAGGTGCCAATAGTTTCTGGGCAGCCTGGGGTATGAATTTGGCAGTCCCTGCCTTCATAGATTTTGAAACCGCAGGTGTAACCCGTTGTGCTCTCGCACACTTTGTACAATTTCACCCCATATCTGGCTCGTTTGGAAGGGATAAATTGACGAAAGGAAAGACGCCCTTTGAAGCTCATGAGCGATTCATCTACAGACAAATTTTTATCAGGGGTATACAACTTTAGAAATAAATCACTTAGAAGGGTGATTAATGGCCTTAATTTATTAAGCCGATCCTAGGCTGGGTCACTTCTTGGGGGGACTTGGGAATTGTCAGTAAAATGCATGAATCGCATTAGGGCCTCATAGCGGTTTCTGGACATCACTGCTGCAAATACAGGGGTAGCGTGGACAGCACTAGAAGTCCAGTAGGACCAGACAGAGGGTTTTTTAACCAAACCCATATTGAGGGTAATGCCTAAATTTTTTTTATTTCTGGGACACTTGTGGGGCTCCACATTCTGGAGTACATAGACGCAGGCTTTTGTAGAACAAACTGCCTAGCATACAGATTAGTCTGCTGGACTATCAAGTCTAGGACCGTATCACATATAAACAAAATTAAAAAAATTATAGGGGGTAAAATTTTGGATGTCAACACTAATTCCTGGGGTCGCTTCAAATTGGGGTACTTGGGGGGAAAATGATAGTGCAGGATCCCACATCACGGGAGGGACTGCAACACTCGGCCCTGCACTTGACACCTCTACAGCGACTGACGTATCCACCACCATAGGACTATGGGGTTCAGCGGTAGAATTAGAATCATCACTGTCACTGTCAGGAACAAATTCTGAAGCGGTGTCTGTTTCTCTTTCAGAAGTGTCGGAACATAGCAAGGCATAGGCTTGCTCTGCGCTGTACATACGCTGAGACATATTTATAGATATGTGTATGTATACATATATATATATATATATATATATATGCCCTATAAGTCCTAACCCTAAAGTAAACCTAAAATCCTAAAAACGACACAAATTATTTTTTTATTTTTTTATATATATATATTTTTATATAACAGACGTAAAATAAATTCTAACGGCCCTAAACACGAACGCTAAACTAGCACTAACCCTAAAGTAACGCTAAACTAGCACTAAACCTAAAGTAACGCTAAACTAGCACTAACGCTAAACTAGAACTAACGCTAAACTAGCACTAACGCTAAACTAGCGCTGACGCTAATATGGATTTTATATATTATATATATATATATATATGTATATATTAGAACGATGATTTTTTATCACTTTTTCTTTCTTCACAGAACAGGACGCAGACTGATTTCTCTCTCCTCTCAGAACAACTACAATGGGAGGAGAGAGAAACACAGCCCATGTCCTGGCTGTGTTATGAAAATAACTGTCAGTGATCTCTGTGATAGGTTTTATCACAGAGATCACCTGATCAGGGACCAGTCACAACGGTCCCTGATAGTTGCTGTGCCAGCTGCCGACACAGGTAAGCTATGCACTGCGCATGCGGGCGCCATTTTGGGGGGGGGGAATCGGACCAGGGGGGGTCGGACCGGGAGGGGGGAATCGAACATGAAGGGGAATCGGACGGGGGGGGATCGGACGTGGGAGGGGGGGGCGCACTAATTACCCGTTCTCTCTCCTCTCTAAGGAGTTATTCCATGAGAGGAGAGAGAAATGGCGATGATCTGCCGCTTTAGCGTGAATGCCGTGAAATAGCGATTCACGGCGATCACGTGACCAGAGACCACTCGTTATGGTCTCTGGTCGTTGCTCCGAACTCTCAGCTACCTCCAGTAGCTGAGAGAACGGAGCTCTGATCTTTCGTTTCGGCGCTACTTTAGGCTAAAGCGATCACGTGAAAAGGCGTCGCCTTAGCCTAAAGCCCATTAGTGAGGAACGTAAAAAGGCGTACTGTTGGTCACTAAGGGGTTAAGACTGGCATATAAAACCCCATTATTTTCTGTATTTATTTCTCCCTTTACATTCTACAGTTTTTTCTCTTATTGAAGCTAACATACTGTCCTAGTCCTAATTAGAAAAAAAAATATGTGCAGATCAATTTTCATATTAAGAGCTGATCTGGGTCTTCTCAGGAATTTCTACCATGCAGTGCTATTATATGCAGTGGTTAATTTGCAAATAATCTTGAAGCTATTTGTACTGATTGATCTGATGTGACAGTTCTCCCACTAGGTTACTAAGCCCTGACCTTACATTTTTATGAGTCTGTGCCAGAAGGATGAGTGACTGAGTACAAATAAATGTGAAGACTCATGCTTATGACAAGGGTTACAGTCTAAGGGTAAGTTCACACGGCCTATTTTCAGTCGTTTTTCGGTCCGTAAACATCCCGAAAACTGGCTGAAAAATCGGAAGCAAAATGCCTACAAACATCTGCCCATTGATTTCAATGGGAAATACGGCGTTCTGTTCCAACGGGCCATCTTTTTACGCCTCATTTTCAAAAAATGGCGCGTAAAAAGACGCCCCGTAAAATGAAGTCCCTTTCACTTCTTGAGCCGTTTTTGGAGACGTTTTTTATTGACTCAATAGAAAAACAGCTCCAAAAACAGCCGTAAAAAACGCTGCAAAATACGTTCGTTTGATTAAAAAATGGCTAAGGGCGGATTCAGACGAACGTGAGCGTTTAGCGCGCGCACAAAACGCTGCGTTTTGCGTGCGTGGCAGCAGCGTGTCAGCTCCGTGTGTCCTGTTCATATGGATGCGCGGCTTCGTGCTTTTGGCGCAGCCGCCATCATTATGACACTCCGTTTGGATGTTTGTAAACAGAAAAGCACGTGGTGCTTTTCTGTTTACATTCATTCTTTTACTGCTGTTGCGCGAATAACGCTTGTCCCACGGAAGAGCTTCCGTGGGGCATGCGTGATTTTCACGCACCCATTGACTTCAATGGGTGCGTGATGCACGAAAAACGCCTAAATATAGAACATGTTGTGGGTTTTACGCAGCGAACTCACGGACTGTCTGCACTGCCCCATAGACTTGTTTAGGTCCGTGCGACCCGCGTGAAAACCACACGGGCTGCACGGACGTAAATCACATTCGTGTGAATCCGCCCTAAAAATCAGGAGCTGTTTTCCCTTGAAGACAGCTTCGTATTTTCAGACATATTTTCGTAACCCTGTGAACATACCCTTAGGGTTGAGAATGGGAGACTTAGGTAATTGCCCACAAAAATCCTTTTTAGGGACCCTATATCTAGATTTAGGGACTAGACCATGCTTTAAAGTGTAACTAAACCTACAACAAACTTCTGACGTATATCGCTAAAACGAAGCGGCAGAAGCGCTCGAGTAAGCGCTGAGCCGCTTAGTTTCTGATCGTCTTTTTTTGGAAAGCCGATGTAGCGGTGTACATAGACTATTTATTGAGTCCGTACACCGCTACATCTGCTTTTTGAGAAAGGCCAATCAGAAACCAATTTTGGATTAGATGCGACGGTTTGATCACTTTTTATCAAATTCTTTTGAAGGCAGGATGAAAAGAAAACAGCAATTCTGGCGTTGTTTTTTATTATATTTTTTACGGCCTTCACTGTGCGGGTAAAATAATGTAATCGTTTTATAGTTGGGTTTGTTACGGACGTGGCGATACCGAATAAACTTATTATATAAAGTATATTGTAAAGGGAAAAAGTGTTTTTTTTACTTGGGACATTTATTTATTTATTTCAAACTTTATTGAACTTTTTTTTTACTTTATTTTTAGTCCCACTGGGGGACTTTACTGTGCGATCTTTTGATCGCTATTATAATACACTGCAATACTTTGTTATTGCAGTGTATTATTGCCGGTCAGTGTAAAACTCTGGCATGGCCTAACACGCAATTAATAAAGGCAGACCTGGGAGCCCTTATTAGGCCCCCAGGCTGCCATAGAACCCATCGGCACCCCACGATGCACACGGGGATGCCAGTGGGATGAGAGATGGAGCCCCCTCCCTCTAAAATCACTCAGATGCGGCGCTCGCTATTGAGCGCCGCATCTGAGGGGTTAAATATGATCGGAGACCACTGCTAGACCCTCGCTGCCGGACAACGGTCCCGTACTGTAATCATGATTACAGTATGGGACAGTAGTTCCATGGAGAGGCAGGGACTCCTAGCGTCGTACATAACTATGATGCTAGGAGCCCGGCTCCCTGCAGTGTGTTCGGTCCGGGACTTGCGGCCGAAATACGTTCCGTCCATTACGGACGTAACATGCTCGTGTGAATCCAGCCTTAGTTTTGTACCGTGAGAGAACTGCACTCTTTCCTATCAAATTTGCAGCGTCACATCTGTGTCTTACATCAGCCCTATTATTTGGTGTCGCAAGACACTAATTGGAAGATAATATGTTTTGAATATGTTTTATAATGTTTTATGACATTTTGCACTTTTAGTAACTGTCAATTTAAAAAATAAATGTAAATTTGCAATGCACTGTTTTGCAGTCTATGAAGGAATGGCTTTTTCTGGAAGTTTCCAGAAGGTGGGAGGAGCTTAGCTTATATATAGTGGGTCCTGGCCCAGATAGTCAGTCACACTAGTCAGTCAGACAGTGTGTGGTGGAAACAGTTCAGTTAACAGAAAAGTGGAGTTGCTCCTGGGTCCATCCATCATAAGATCCAAAGACAGGCTGCCTATAACATCCGGCTATAGTAAAAGCTCGCAGAAAGAAAGAAAACAGCCTTGAGAGAAGGAATTATTATAAGAGAAACTGACAGTAACAAGGAGCCATTATTTGAACAACGCACCATAAATGTTGGTGAGTTTCATCCTTCATACATTAGCCCTGACTGCCTATTCGGCATCATTTAGACGAGCGTAATATACGCGCGTGCTTTTCACGCGTGTCGTACGCACCTATATTAGGCTATGGGGCAGTGCAGACAGTCCGTGAGTTTTGCGCAGCGTGAGTCCGCTGCGTAAAACTCACGACATGTTCTATATTTCTGCGTTTTTTGTGCATCACGCACCCATTGAAGTCAATGGGTGCGTGAAAACCACGCAGGTCGCACGGAAGCACTTCCATGCGGACTGCGTGGTTCGCGCAACAGCTGTCATTCTCTGAATGTAAACAGAAAAGCACCACGTGAATTTTGAAAAACGGCCGCAAAAAAGAAGTGCATGTCACTTCTTCGGCCGTTTTTCATAGACTCTATAGAAAAACAGCTACAAAAATGGCCGTAAAAAAACGGCGCGAAAATCGCGAGTGGCTTAAAAAACTTCTTGAAAATCAGGAGCTGTTTTCCCTTGAAAACAGGTCTGTATTTTCGGACTTTTTGGTTAAGCGTGTGAACATACCCTTGCAATGGGGTCAGATATGCCCCAGATATGCCCCAGAATTGCCAAGGGTAGTAACAGAGAAGACACAGAGAGGGAGAGAGGGATAGAGAGAGAGAGAGGGACAGAGAGAGAGGGAAAGAGAGGGACAGAGAGAGAGGGAAAGAGAGGGACAGAGAGAGAGGGAGAGAGAGGGAGAGAGAGGGAGAGAGAGGGAGGGAGAGGGAGGGAGAGAGGGAGAGATGGTCGCCCACTCCTGCATCTGGTGCTTTATTGTAACAAATATTGCAATGCTAGGATAAATTATTAACTGAATTAGCCGCATTTATCTACAGAATAAATAGGATACACATGTTCCCTATCTGCTGATATTAAGCAATGCCAGCCTGATAGTTATAAATGATTTGACACAGGACACATTAAATGGCCTTTACACACTGTCAGATTTGATAATCAAATGTCTATTGAACTGGTATAAGCTACTACAACTCTTTCTAATGAAGTCTCTAAGCCCTCAAGCAAGAAAACTGTTATTCTGGGTTAACACTACGTGTTTACTGCATAAAATAAATGGAGCCTTTTTATTTCATCACCCACAGCAGGCTAGGGGCAAACTTGGCATCTTTTTGTTTTGTTGTTTAAGGAAAGCTCCCACAGCATTGTAAGCATGGCCAAGCTCATATATCTTCACTTGACAGTTAGATAACTTTTATTTCTTTGCTCAATGGGATGGATTCGCCACAGCTGCACTAAAACTTTCAATGTGAAGATACATTTTAGAGGTAACGATTTCATTATCTACAAAAATAAAATAGTGCTAATATTAACCCACACTTTGCAATTACTGTTAAAATATTGGAAATTTTGTACCACCATAGTAAGTTTCATTTTCTACACGTGCAGTGACACGCGGCAGATTTTGTTGCAAAAATTCTCTGCGACTGGAAATCTTGGTGTTTCTTCAGCAGGTGCACTCATTTCTTCTAGTTCAATTCAGAAAATTTCTGCAACAAAATCTGCCGTGTATGACTCTACCCTAAGGCATGGTTCCCATGGGTCGGATAAGCTGCAAAAAAGTACGCAGTGTGTCCAACCTAAAACTGGTAGGGAATTCCGGCCTGAAAACTACACCAAATTATGGTGCAGATTTTCGTTCAGAATCTCCACTGCGGAAAACATTGCTGTTAAAAAAAAAAAAAGCCAATACTTACCCTGGCTGGGTGATGTCATAGCGACGCGTCCAACTATTCTGAGTGTAGCCCGCCCTTCTGGGTTGACACTGCAGCCCAAATTGTTGTTTTTTTCCTGATTTGCGATTTATGCAACATATGCTATTTGTTGCAGTTCTACCTCCCCAATGAATTCAATGAGGAAAACCCGCAACAAAAAAAGCTCATTTTTCGCAGCATAAATTGACATGCGGCGGATTTTAAAAAAAATGCATGAAAGGTCAATTTATAAACGTTTTTTGCAGCAGAATTTTTTCTGCAGAGTATGCATGAGATTTCCAATCCCATCCACTTTGCTGTTACTGTAAATGCTGCAGATTTTCCACACAGAATTCCGTTGCGGAAATTCCGCAGCATTTATGCTATGTGGGAACTTAACCTAAGGGCGGATTTACACGAGCGTGTGCGTTTTGCGCGTGCAAAAAATGCGGCGTTTTGCGTGCGCAAAAGGCACTTAACAGCTCCGTGTGTCATCACCATATGATTTAGAGGCTGCGTGAGTTTCGCGCAGCCGCCATCATTATGACACTCTGTTTGTATGTTTGTAAACAGAAAAGCATGCGGTGCTTTTCTGTTTTCATTCATTTATTTTACAACTGTTGCGCGAATCACGCGCATCCCACGGAAGTGCTTCCGTGTGGTGCGCGTGATTTTCACGCACCCATTGACTGCAATGGGTGCGTGATGCGCGAAAAGCACACAAATATAGGACATGTCGTGAGTTTTACGCAGCGGACTCACGCTGCACAAAAATCACTGACTGTCTGCACGGCCCCATAGACTAACATAGGTCCGTGCAACGTGCGTGAAAATCACGCACGTTGCACGGACGTATATCACGTTCGTGTAAATCCACCCTTAGGGCTTATTCAGACGAACGGGATATACGTCCGTGCAACGCGTGTGATTTTCACGCGCGTCGCACGGACCTATATTAGTCTATGGGGCCGTGCAGACATGTGCGTTCTTTGAGCGTTTTTCACGCATCACGCATGTCACACGGAAGTACTTCCATGCAACCAGCGTGATTCGCGCAACAGCTGTGAAAAGGATGAATGAAAACAGAAAAGCACCACGTGCTTTTCTGTTTACAAACATCCAAACGGAGTGTCATAATGATGGCGGCTGCGCGAAAAGCACGCAGCCGCGCATCATACGGGGCTGACACACGCAGCTGTCCCGTGTTTTTTGCGCGTGCAAGCGCACACGCTCGTGTGAATCTGGCCTTAGAGTCATAGATTTTTGCACAGGCTTTCCAGATATCCCAGGAAGGATTTAATTTTTGGCTTTAAATATATGGCTGATGCATGGAGCCAGAATACACTCATGTGCATCTAAGTGGGTTGTTTTCATACTAATTTCCTAATAAATTTGTGTTAGTAATACTTCTTTCCTGCATAATGTAAAGTGATTCAACATGTTAAAACCAGTAGCGGAAACTAGTTCATGGGGTTTTTATGTAGAACAATGGAATTTTATCACTGTCTTCTATGGATAACAGACAGCATAATGGCAGCGGTGTCAAAATATTGTACAGAATGTTACATGAACAATTCTTTAACATGAAATCTAAGCTAAGTCAAAGTCAGTTTATTTAGAAAATCAGAGTTCAAGATACAAGTCATTGGGGTCAATTTTGCAAAACTACTGCCCATCTTCACTCCAAATTTCCCTTATTTGTAACCTGAAATCAGGTTAACTCCCTTCCAGTCTTCTGGCACGAGTCTTTCTCTTATGAGAAACATAATCGCCATTCCTAGATCTCTGCTGTTGTCTTGAAATCTATTTGGCTTGGAGTAAGAGATTAGGAAGGTTGAGAATTTATTTTTTCGTGAAAAAAACAAAATCTGCTAAACCTACCCTGGCTAGATCTCTGATTCACCTCATTTTTCTAGAACCTACTCTACTGGAGCTGTGGACACCTCTTGGGGTGAATAAAGTCTGATCCCGCTGGATCACATTTTCTGTGCAGCTTGAAACTCACACTTAATATTTATCAACCTTTATGGGCTGAATTTTTTCTTCTCTAACGAGACGGCTCTTAAATGTCAACTCTGAGTTCCACCAGACAAGAGGGCCCTCCCCATGGGGTTACTTCTTACTATTTCCCCATTATTGTGCTGCTGTAGGATGTAAGGGAAGACTAGATTTCCAACGTTAATCTGTTTTCCCTTAGTCCTAACAGCAGCACAAGCTTCCCACCCTAATTAAGGTTACTACTTTATAATAAACACAAGGTGGGAGGGGCTAGATGTGCTTTTGTAGGGAGGAGGCTCTAATTAATTAGTGTTTTATTTGTTAAATTAAAAATGCCATCTCTCCTACTAGTTCACAGGGGCAGAAATACTCCATTATTTCGCTGCTGGTAGGACTAAGGGGAAACAGATTAACGTTAGAAATCTACACTTCCTCTCATCAGATTTCTATACAGTGCCTAATGCAAGTATATTTGATGTTGAGCTATTGGTCAGCAAGGAAGATAGAGTTCAGTGCCGAAGCCTACATAACTGTGATTGCCGTACTACACAAGGTAAGCAATGTTATGTACTCAATGTTGCATGTAGATTATATTTATTTTTAATCTATAAAATTGTGGTCAACACATACTTAGAGAAATATTGAGCTAATAGTAAAAAGTAAGAATTATCATTCATTTAAAAATATTTATGTGCCATATGCTATCTTTCAGTTCACCTATAATTTCTAGTGGCATAGGTAACAGTAGATAAGGCTAAGTTCATACTAGCGTTGCCTCTCGTTTAGGTCTCTTCCGTCAGAGGAAGAGATGACTGAAAATCCAAATGGAAAGCATCGCTTCCGTTTGAATTACCATTGATTTCAGTGGTAATTCTTTTGTTTCAGTTGGATTCCGTTGCTGTCTGCAGCACTTTGCTTCTGTGAAAAAAATGGAAACCTAGAGGAAAGGAGGCAAACAGAATCCAACTGAAACAAAATAGTTACCATTAAGATCAATGGCAATTCAAACGGAAGCGATGCTTTCCGTTTGGATTTACGGTCATCTCTTCCACTGACAGAAGAGACCTAAACGGGAGGCAACCAGTGGCGTAACTACCGCAGTAGCAGCTGTAGCGAGTGCTACGGGGCCCGCAGCTTGAGGGGGCCCGTGCCGGCAGCAGTCACACCCTCCTCATATGCCCGGTGGCGCCGCTAGCAGCCATCATGGTTGCTACAGCGGTAGCGATGCTACTACAGGGCCCGCGCCGCCAAGCCTCTAACATGTATGGGCCGGGTGACACAGACCCTCTCATGCCCGGGGGTGTCGCTAGCACCGGAGGGGGCCCCGATGCTAGTGACAGCCTCTTGCAGTAATTGTACCTGCATCTATAGCACGCAGGTACAAATACATTCATCAGCGCTGGATAGCCGGGCATGTTCTGTGCCCGACCATTCAGCGCCTTACAACTGAGTGGCGTTATTTACAGTGGGGGCTCTATCTACAGGGGGGCACTATATACAGGGGGTGGTCTATATGTGGGGATTTGGGCCACTATATACAGGGGGTCTATATGTGGGGATGTGGGGTACTATCTACAAGGGGTTCTATATGTGGGGATGTGGGCCACTATATACAAGGGGAGCTATATGTGGGACACTATATACAGGGGTTGGCTATATGTGGGACACTGTATACAGGGTGGGTTACCTATGGGGCACTAGCTACAGGGGGCTATATGTAGGGCACTGTCTACAGGGGTGGGTTATATGTGGGACACTATCTATAGGGGAAGATATATGTAGGGCAGCACGGTGGCTCAGTGGTTAGCACTATTGCCTTGCAGCTCTGGAGTCCATATGTGGGCACTATCTACAGCGGGCTGTATGTGGGGCAGTATCTACACAGGCTTCTGTGTAGGGCACTATCTACAGAGGCTCTTTGGGGGCACTATCTACAGGGGGCACGGTGTGTGTGTGTGTGTGTGTGTGTGTGTGTGTGGGACACAGTGTATGGTACTATTATAATCAGGGACACAGTGTATGACGCTATTATAGTTAGAGGTACAGTGTATGGCGCTTTATTATATTTAGAGGTGTTGAGAATTTGAATTTCGTTTATAGGTGCAGAAATGTTTTAAAAGTGAGACGCTGAAGACATCTGAGCGCAAAACTGCAGAAATGGGTCGTGGCCGGGAGAAATCCATCATGGAGGTCTGGACCGGAGGGAGAAGAAAAGAACTAGAATCTGAGATGTCACTGGTGAGTCACTTAATGTAAATGTTTATTCTGCCTCTAATCAGTACTGTAGTCACTGTATGATCTGCAGCGAGATGATGGGTAGTATGATTTTTTTTTTTGTGAAACAGTATCTCCCAGCATATCCTTACTATTGCTCAGGCCATGCTGGGAGCTATAATTTTTACGCCGTACAAACATATATGGCAGGGGTTGCACTAACTTGAGCTGTATTTGTTCTGGTGTTGTATATATGTCCTAAGCTTGGTTCTGGGGTTGTATATATGTACTGATCTTGGTTCTGATGCTGTATCTAAGTACTAAGCTTTGTACTGGTGCATTATATATGTACTGAGCTGAGTTCTGGTGCTGTATATATTATGAGATTGGTTCTCGTGCTGTATATATGTAATGAGCTTGGTTCTGGGGATGTATATATGTACTGAGCTTGGTTCTGGTGCTGTATTTATGTACTGAGCTTGGTTCTGGGGATGTATATATGTACTGAGTTTGGTTCTGGTGCTGTACTTATGTACAGAGCTTGGTTCTGGGGCTGTATTTATGTACTGATCTTTCTTCTGGTATTGTATATATGTCCTGAGCTTGGTTCTAGTGCTGTATTTATTTACTGAGCTTGGTTCTAGTGCTGTATTTATTTACTGAGCTTTGTTCTGGTGCTGTATATATGTCAGAGCTTGGTTCTGGAGCTGTAATTATATAGGATGTTTTTTATAATAACAAAATTGCAGGGCAGATTAAATTGTTCTCAATTCATTGTATATTTCATGGGAACCTGTCTGGTAGTTTTAACCCCTTGAACCGCCACCATACGGTAATACATGACCTGACAATATTTCCAAATTATGTTTTTTCCAAATACAGCAAAATCTTTAAAATACACTTTTAAAACGGCACACACTATATGCTAATTACTCATTAAAGGGTCATGGGGCGGTGCCGCTATGCTGAAGAGTCACATAGTCCTTCCTCCAAACCCACCTTTTCGTGTTTGAATGACATCCCCCTGGCTGATACAACTTTCTCGGATGCGCCATTGCCTTGTGGCTCTATACACAAGGGGGGGGCTATGTGGCACTATACACAAGGGGGTCTGTGTGGCACTATACACATGGGGGAGCTGTGTGGCACTATACACAAGGGGGAGCTGTGTGGCACTATACACAAGGGGAAGCTGTGTGGCACTACTAAGGGGGGGGCTGTGTGGCACTATCTACTAGGGGGGCTGTATGGCACTATTTACAAGGGGAGGGCTGTGGCTCTATCTACAGGGGCTGTGTGTGGCACTATCTACTAAGGGGGGGCTGTGCGGTACTATATACTAAGGGGGAGGCTGTGTGGCACTATGTACAAGGGAGGGGGGCTGTGTGGCACTATATTACAGTAGGAGCTGTATAGCGCTATATACAGGGGGCTTTATGGTGATATCTACAGGGGGCTGTATGGCAGGTGCTATCTACAAGTGGGGTGTGACACTGTCTATAGGCGGGGCTGTATAGCACTGTCTACAGGGGTGCTGTATGGCACCTTATACAGGGGGCACTATCTATCAGAGGGGCTTCTTTTGGCACATAGGGGGGCCCCAGTCAAGAGTTTGCTATGGGGCCCAGTCAGTTACGCCCCTGGAGACAACGGTAGTGTGAACTAAGCCTTACATTTACAACTCTGTTCAGATCGCGTCAGAGCTATACTGTATGTCAGAGGCATATGTCGGGCATATGTCGGATGTATTCCCCTCTGACATAAGACTCCTTCTTATGCCTCCTTCTGGCATACCTCCTCCATTGCCCACAATGTAAAAAAAACATACACCCACTGTTTAGGAAAGCGCAGTTTGTTGCGTTTCCTGTAGAGTGAAAAAATATATATGCCTACACATACCACCCCAACGTAGGACAAAAGGACAAGTATGCAGAATGTGTTCACATAATCTGATGTGAACAAAGCCTTACCTACAAATGCATACAGCCATATGCAACAGTGAACCTTCTGTCAATTGATGTATTTTATACATGCAGAAAATGCATTTTATCATGACTACCTGATTATTGTCAATGCAAAAAAGTGAATGCATAATCTTCTTCTATAGGGCAGTAGCAAAGACTAATCATCAGGTTTGCTAACTGCCAGTGCATAGGAATAAGGGCATTTTTGGCCAATGTCTGTAATAAAAAAATAGATGCAGCTGTGGAGCAGGAGGAGCTTGGGCTGGTTATTATGATTGATTATTACTTACAGTAACTGCTGCTAATATGATCATATCACTGTTGTGGGGTATAAACATACACAGTGTGTGCGTGTGTGCGTGTGTGCGTGCGTGCGTGCGTGCGTGCATATACATATTTATATATATATATATATATACTAATGATCTTTATCATTTTTTTAAAAAATTGTCCATGAAGATATTGTCCGTTATTTTTTGTTTTGTCGTCCAGTAAAGAAAAAACATGGGCAACAAAGACAGATAGATAATACAAGTAGCGCTATTCAGCATAAAACAGGCTGCTACCTTGTTGCTGTCTTCTACATCCTCCCTCAGAGTATGTGCACACACACTAATTACGTCCGTAATTGACGGACGTATTTCGGCCGCAAGTACCAGACCGAACACAGTGCAGGGAGCCGGGCTCCTAGCATCATACTTATGTACGATGCTAGGAGTCCCTGCCTCGCTGCAGGACAACTGTCCCGTACTGTAATCATGTTTTCAGTACGGGACAGTTGTCCTGCAGCGAGGCAGGGACTCCTAGCATCGTACATAAGTATGATGCTAGGAGCCCGGCTCCCTGCACTGTGTTCGGTCCGGTACTTGCGGCCGAAATACGTCCGTCAATTACGGACGTAATTAGTGTGTGTGCACATACCCTTAGAAGTGGCCCATTTTCTACATCCTCCCTTAGAAGTGGCCCATTTTCTACATCCTCCCTTAGAAGTGGCCCATTTTCTACATCCTCCCTTAGAAGTGGTCCATTTTAAGATGTCATAATAAAGGAATTAAGTTTTATCGTTATGGTGAGTGCCGCATGTTCTTTCCTTCCTTCTCTGCTTTTACATTATAAATACTATTATATATTCTGAGCACCGTCAAATCGATAGAGGAACCCCTGATGACGATATATAAAATATCGGTGAAATTATTGGTAGTGCCAACTTCCTCTTCACGTGTGTGATTTATAGATAGATGATAGCACTGTAAAAATTGTAGTCATATAAAGAGATATAACTAGGATTTCTGATTTTAAAATGGAGATATAAGATAAATAATTAGAAAGACATAATGCTGCAAATAACTAAAATTGTTTCTTTCAGGTCACAAATTTCTATATATAAGACAAAATCTGTTGGCTATGTTATTGCATTATATTATAGTAACATTAATTAAATTACCCAGCCATTTTTTACAAGCTAGAAACTCATCCTCTTCCAATCATTACTTATCTAAATTTCACCCATGGCCAGGTTCATGATTATATTATCTTCTTTGGAGCATTTGAAATTAGAGTAATATGCTGCCATGCCTTTTAATTTGTAATTTTTTTAAAAATAAAAAATAAAAATCCAGCTTCAAGTGGTCAGCTAGATAACACCGTGTTATGTGCTGGTTATTTGCTTAAGGTAGCTAGAGACTAATTTAATTCCTGAGTTGCTTATTTAGGGCGGGTTCACACATAGCGGAATTTCACTTAAATTCCGCTGCGGACACTCCGCAGCGTTAATCCGCAGCGGAGCCGTTTCTCCATTGACTTTCACTTTAATTTAGCAGTGTTCGTTTACACGATGCGTACAATTCCGCTGCGGAGCATAGGCTGCGGAGCGGAATTTGGTGTCCGCAGCATGCTCTGTCTGTTGCGGAGCAGTGGCGGACTGGTTGCGGACTCATGGCGGAATTTCTCCATTGACTTCAATGGAGATTCTAAGTTCCGCAATGAAGTCCGCAGCTGTCATGCACATGTTATGTGTGGTGCGGAGCGTATTGGTTTTTTAACATGACATTTCTTCATTCTGGCTGGACCTATGTATTTCTAGGTCTACAGCCAGACTGAGGAAGTCAATGGGGCTCCCGTAATGACGGGAGCGTTGCTAGGAGACGTCAGTAAATAGTCACTGTCCAGGGTGCTGAAAGAGTTAAGCGATCGGCAGTAACTGTTTCTGCACCCGGGACAGTGACTACCGATCCCAATATACATGTATCTGTAAAAAAAAATGAAGTTCGTACTCACCGAGAACTCCCTGTTTCTGTCTCCAGTCCGGCCTCCCAGGATGACGTTTCAGTGTAAGTGACGGCTGCAGCCAATCACAGGCCAAGCACAGGCTGCAGCGGTCACATGGACTGGCGCGTCATCCAGGGAGGTCGGGCTGGATGCCGAAGGAGGGACGCGTCATCAAGACAACGGGCGGTAAGTATGAATTTCTTTTACTTTCACTAGGGAAAGTGCTGTCCCTTCTCTCTATCCTGCACTGATAGGGAGAAGGGAAGCACTTTTCCTGCAGTCCGCAGCGGCCAGTCCGCATCAATTTTCTGCACATTTTGTGCAGATCCGCAGCCGTAATCCGCAACCCGGATTAGGTGCGGCATTGATGCGGACAGTTGCGGAGGAATTCCGCCATGTGTGGTCATGCCCTAACTGATTCTTCAAGGGATTTCCTGCAGTTAAAATTGAATCATGCAACGCATTTCCAAAGCAATTTCCACTTTTTGTGAAGTTGATAAATATGTTTCAAACTTTCTTGAACAAGGAGGATGGAGCAAATCTGGTGAAGACTTGAACTTTAAATTAAAAGAGTGTTTTTACCCAAAACCATTTTATAAGATGAAGAAATCAAAGTTCATGCATTAATAAAATATAAGGATCATAAAAAAAAAAGCCCTTCATTAATTACATATGATGATGAAAACTTGAGGTCATGAAGCTTTTTTGCCAAGAAAGTAACATTTACCAGCAGATGTCACAAACCAATTAAATGAAAGTTATCTGTACCACTGTCCAAAATGAAATATCTGGAAAATGTCCCTACAGATCACTGCCTCCACCGCCAGGGTTGGTAAATGTGTATATTCCAGCGCTCCAGAGGAGTTTGGTAAAACTCATACTTTTTTGGCGGTAGTTAAAATCCATAACAGCATAAACAGGCTGATGCATTTCAGATTCCATTAGGGTTAGTGTAACCTAAAAAATGGATGAGTCAATTTATTATGGTCAGCCAACATATGTTGTAGTATGTTATACCTGCTGCAAATAAAGCATGAGTTTTATTAGGTTTCTGTGTTGGGCTGTGATCGCTGTCGCTTGCGGATGTGTTTACATTACAGTGCTAATGATGCCCTCACACTATTCCGATCTATCTCACTCTATATATTATGACTTAGTACCGTATATGTAGTTGTTTTACCATGTCAGTGCATCTGATGTGAATGCGCATGATATCATAGCTCTGGGTTTTCCAACAGAGTCGTGAAGCTTCAAGCTGTGCATCTGTCACTACAATTACTTATCATTGCTGAACTTATTAGATATTTATGTTACGTTTAAATGGTACTTTAGATTTCATTAACAATCTTAGAATTATCTGGTGCTATTGAGGTAGAGGTACCTATAGAAAATGAGAGGTGAGAGAGGGAAATCTTATTTATTTCAATCCTTACATTTGCCTAGTATAAATTATCAATTATTTTTCTTCACCTACATAAGGAGTTGCTATACAAATAAATATATATATATATATATATATATATATATATATATATATATATATATATATATATATATATATATATATATATAATTTATTTATTTATTTTTGAAAAGTAGAGTTGGCAAAGCATTATACTTCCTCTAATTTTATATGTTTAGTAAGAATGGTTTATCAGGTAAAGGAAGTCTTCAATATGCGCTATGAATCCTCAGCGCATACTTTCTACTATATATATATATATGGAACACAATCCATTGTGTAACTTCTAAAATTCTAATACCATTTCATACATTGTATATATCCAACTGCATTCAGTTTAAGCTTTCTGGTCCCATTTATCTGAATATCTTTAACCAAATACACTAACATTTTCTTAATTTTCACCCCTAGCATTTCCAAGCTGTACAAGAGAAAATAAACCAAGCCAAACTGATAACATTGCAATTTTTGTTTTTGTTTTTACATACAGAAAAAAAAAGAAAAGGATTTATTAAGATGACCAGTGTATATGTCAGTTATCCTCGAGTCCCAAACAACAATAATTGTAATGAAAAAGCAAAACATTGGGTACATTTTGGACCCCAAATATATTTGGTGTTTTACGACCAATATTATTTTTTGTGATAGTAATGTGTAGAGATGAGCGAACTTATCAAAAGTTCGGTTCGGCTAGTTCGCCGAATTTCACAAAAAAGTTCGGTTCGGACCGAACTAGTTCTGACCGAACCTGTCACTTACGTGCGCCGAGCATGCTACTGTCCAGGGTGCTGATAGAGTTAATGGGCTGCACTAACTCTTTCAGCAACCTTCACAGTACATGCTCGGCGCGCGGAAAATACCATTTAAATGTAATAAAAAAATAAAAATTATACGTTCGTACTTACTTTCCTCCTGTCCGGCCTCCAGCGATGACGTTTCATCCCTTTCGCCGCTGCAGCCAATCACAGGCTGTAGTGGCGGTCACGCACGTCAGGATGACGCTTCATCCCACGTGACCGCCTCTGCAGCCAATCACAGGCTGCAGCGGCGACATGAATGAAACGTCATCGCTGGAGGCCGGACAGGAGGAAAGTAAGTATGAACGTATTATTATTATTTTTTGGCATGTATGTATGTTGGCATGTATGTATGTATGTATATCTGTGCATGTATGTTTGCATGTATGTTGGCATGTATGTATATATGTGCATGTTTGTATGTATATTTGCATGTATATATTTGCATGTATGTATGTTTGCATGTATGTATTTTTGCATGTATGTTGTCATGTATGTATGTATGTTGTCATGTATGTATATATGTGCATGTGTGTATGTATATTTGTATGTATGTATGTATGTTTGCATGTATGTTTGCATGAATGTATGTATATTTGTATGTGTGTATATATATATATATATGTATGTATGTTGTCATGTATGTATGTATGTATGTTGTCATGTATGTATATATGTGCATGTATGTTGGCATGTATGTATATATGTGCATGTGTGTATGTATGTATATTTGCATGTATGTATGTTGTCATGTATGTATATATGTGCATGTATGTTGGCATGTATGTATACATGTGCATGTTTGTATGTATATTTGCATGTATATATGTTTGCATGTGTGTATGTATGTTTGCATGTATGTATGTTTGCATGTATGTATGTTGTCATGTATGTTTGTATGTATGTTGTCATGTATGTATGTATGTTTGCATGTTTTTATTTTTGCATGTATGTTTGCATGTATGTTTATATATGTGCATGTATGTAATTATGTTTGCATGTATTTATGTTTGCATGTATATTTGTGCATGCTTGTATATATGTATGTATGTATCTTTGCATGTTTGTTTGTATGTATGTATGTTTTCATGTGTGTGTGTGTATGCATGTATGTATGATAGTTTGCATGTATATATGTGTGTATGTTTGCATGTATGTATATTTGCATGTATATATGTGCATGCTTGTATATATGTATGTATGTTTGTATATATGTATGTATATTTGTATATATGTATGTATGGCCATGTATGATACTGTCTGCTGGCGCCCTGTATCTAAGTCAACTTCGCGGCAGGCTTCTATACATGGTATAACAGTCAGTATCACACATTAAACTGAATCTAAGCCTACAACATGTTTTATTTCATTATTTTATTTTTTTACAGGTTTGGTGTTTGGACTACGTCGGTTTCGAGGACTACTTCGATGACGGTTTTTTTTCTACAATAAAATGGTTAATGAGGGTTGTGTTGGGGGTGCTTTATTTCAATAAAATATTTTATCTATATCTTTGTCTTTTCAAATTTTATTATTACCACTTTAGTAATGGCCGCTGTCTGAGTGACAACATCCATTACTAATGCGAGGCTTAGGGTATGTTCACACGGCGGGGGTCCGTAACGGCTGAAATACGGGGATGTTTCAGCCTGAAAACATCCCCGTAAATTCAGCCGTACCGGCATGTGCAGGCGCTTGAACGCCGCGTCAATTACGGCCGTAATTAGCGCTGCTATTCATTGGAGTCAATGAATAGCGGCTCCAAATACGGCCAAAGAAGTGACAGGTCACTTCTTCTACGCGGGCGTCTATTTACGCGCCGTCATTTGACAGCGGCGCGTAAATATACGCCTCGTGTGAACAGACAAACGTCTGCCCATTGCTTTCAATGGGCAGATGTTTGTCAGCGCTATTGAGGCGCTATTTTCAGACGTAATTCGGGGCAAAAACGCCCGAATTACGTCCGTAAATAGGCCGTGTGAACATACCCTTAGTGTTAGCCGGTGCAGAGGCTAACACTAACCACCATTATTACCCCGGTACCCAAAACCACCAGGGGTGCCGGGAAGAGCCAGGTACGATCCAGTACCCGACCATCTGTTGTGATGGTCGGGCCCTGGGGCGGCCGCAGGCTGGTATTATGAGGCTGGGAAGGGCCAAAAACAGTGGACCTTCCCACCCTTGTAATGCTAGGCTGCTGCTGCTGTGTTGTATCTGGCTGGTTATAAAAGTGGGGGGGACCCCACGTCATTTTTTTAAATTATTTATTTATTTACATTTTTTTTTTAAAAAAGACATGGGGTTCCACCCAATTTATCATAACCAGCCACATACAACACAGTGTTATTAGCCTGGGAATGGACAAAACCAGTGGCCCTTCCCACCCATGTAATGCCAGACTGCTGCGGCCTTGTATATGGCTGGTTATTAAAAATGTGGGGGACCCGTCTATTGCTAAATTTGTTAAATTCCAAAAAAAAAACGACGTGGGGGTCCCCCCCATTTTTATAACCAGCCCGATACAACACAGCAGCAGCAGCCTAGCATTACAAGGGTGGGAAGGTCCACTGATTTTGGCCCTTCCCAGCCTCATAATACCAGCCTACGGCCGCCCCAGTACCCGACCATCACAACAGATGGTCGGGTACTGGATCGTACCAAGCTCTTCCCGGCACCCCTGGTGGTGGTGGGTACCGGGGTAATAATGGGTGGTTAGTGCTAGCCTCTGCACCGGCTAACACTAAGTACCGCCTTAATAATGGACGCTGTCAATCAGCCAACTACCATTATCTAGGCACTAATAAAGTTTGAAAAAAAAAACACAAAGACAATTCTTTTTTATTGAAATAAGAAATCCCCAACAAAACCCTCGTTAACCATTTTATTAAAATTTGAAAAAACGCAGATCTACGCAGTAGTCCAACGAATCGTAGATGTAGTCCAATCGGTACATCAAAATCTGCAACAACATAAAAAAACAGTTATCAATGTGAACAATACCAATACTTCTACTCACCTACACACATATATACACGCACACACAAACAAACAACCATACACAGACACACACATATATACACAAACACAACAAGATATACACACACACATAAACAGACAAACACACACATATACACGAACTCACACATATACAAACAAAAACACACATATCCAAACACACACACACACAGTTATACACACATACACGAACACATATACACAAACACATATACACAAACACATATACAAACAAAAACACCCATATATACACACAAACACACACCCATATACACATATACAAAAACACACACAAACATCTACACAAATACACCCATATATACACAAACATATACACAAAACACATATACACAAACACACCCATATATACACACACACATATAAAAACAAAAACAGACAAAGTCACATACCCAAACACACATATATACACAAACACACATACACAAACACGGTTTCTTTTAAATGCTGCTGGGGAACCCGCTCGATCCACTATATACGGCTGCGCTACAGTGCAGCATTTAAAAGAAACAGGATCCTGACCTGTCCATAGAGTTTAAGGCAGCACAGAGTATTTCAGGAGATGAGCGTGCAGATTCAGTGCTGCTGCGAACTCTGCTCTTACCATTACGTAGCTCTCAGTCTGTTACCTCTCCTCCACTCCTGTCCTCCAGAACACCTTCACATGATTGGCAAGTCACCACGTAATGGTAAGAGCAGAGTTCACAGCAGCACAGAGTATTTCAGGAGATGAGCGTGCGGATCTTGTGCGGGGTGGTGACTTGCCAATCACGTGAAGGTGTTATTGAGGACAGGAGTGGAGGAGAGGTAACAGACTGAGCTACGTAATGGTAAGAGCAGAGTTCACAGCAGCACTGAATCTGCACGCTCCTCTCCTGAAATAATCTGTGCTGCTGTGAACTCTGTTCTTACCATTACGTAGCTCAGTCTGTTACATCTCCTCCACTCCTGTCCTCTATAACACGTTCACATGATTGGCAAGTCACCACCATGCACAAGATCCGCACGCTCATCTCCTGAAATACTCTGTGCTGCCTTAAACTCTGTGGACAGGTCAGGATCCTGTTTCTTTTAAATGCTGCACTGTAGCGTAGCCTTATATAGTGGATCGAGCGGGTTCCCTAGCAGCATTTAAAAGAAACAGGATCCTGACCTGTCCACAGAGTTTAAGGCAGCACAGATTATTTCAGGAGATGAGCACGGGCAGCCGTTCGTTTTTCCGAGCCGTGCTCCCATCATGCACACGACCGTAAAAACACCCGTTATTGCGGGTCGTAATTACGACCCGCAATAACGGGCTCATAGACTTCTGTTACCCACGGGTACCTTTCCGTATTCTCACGGGAAGGTGCCCGTGCCGTTAAAAAAATAGAACATGTTCTATTTTTCTATTTTACGGGCCGTGCTGCTATAATTATAATGACAGCACGGTTCGCAAAAGCGGCCAGCTGCCCGTGGCCGGCCGGCCGTGCTCGTACTTACGAGTCGTAATTACGAGCACGGCCCGTAAAATAAAAAAATAGAACATGTTCTATCTTTTTAACGGCACGGGCACCTTCCCGTGAGAAAACGGGAAGGTACCCGTGGCTAACAGAAGTCTATGGGCCCGCTATTTCGGGTCGTAATTACGACCCGTGATAACGGGTGTTTTTATGGTCGTGTGCATGAGGCCCCGTAATGATGGGTGGCTACATGTGTGCACCCGTCATTACGGCAGCGTTGCTAGGCGACGTCAGTAAGGGTATGTGCACACACACTAATTACGTCCGTAATTGACGGACGTATTTCGGCCGCAAGTACCGGACCGAACACCCTGCAGGGAGCCGGGCTCCTAGCATCATATTTATGTACGATGCTAGGAGTCCCTGCCTCTCCGTGGAACTACTGTCCCGTACTGAAAACATGATTACAGTACGGGACAGTTGTCCTGCAGCGAGGCAGGGACTCCTAGCATCGTACATAAGTATGATGCTAGGAGCCCGGCTCCCTGCACTGTGTTCGGTCCGGTACTTGCGGCCGAAATACGTCCGTCATTTACGGACGTAATTAGTGTGTGTGCACATACACTAAATAGTCACTGTTCAGGGTGCTGAAAGAGTTAACTGATCGGCAGTAACTGTTTCAGTACCCTGGACAGTGACTACCGATCACAGTACCTGTAAAAAAAAAGACGTTCATACTTACCGAGAACTTTCTGCTTCCTCCAGTCCGGTCTCCTGGCCGTTGCCTTGGTGACGCGTCCCTCTCGACATCCGGCCCGACATTCCTTGATGACGATGCAGCCTTGTGAGCGCTGCAGCCAATCACAGGCTGCCGCGGCCTCTGCAGCCAATCACAGGCTGCAGAGGCCTCTGCAGCCAATCACAGGCTGCCGCGTCAGAAAAGGTCGGACTGGAGGAAGAAGAGGGACTCGTCAACAAGACAACGACCGGGTACGTATGAAATGCTTTTTATTTTATTTTTAATCAGCAGCCTCTTTTCTCTATCAGTGATTGATAGAGATAAGTGGCTCCCGATTTGTATAATGTTTTTGACCGGGTTCGGTCAAAACGGGTTCGGCCGAACCCGGTGAAGTTCGGATTCGCTGCGAACCGAACTTTACCGGAAGTTCGGACCGAAACCGGGTTCGGTTGTCCCGGTTCGCTCATCTCTTTGTGTTTATATTACTGTTTAGATTCAGTTTACTTGTTTGTGGTTCAGTTTTTCTTTGTGTCACAGTCAGATTGCAGGTTATAGGGTATCTGAGTAACTACTGTACATCATTTGTATTACTTTTTCTTAACACAGCTTATTTTTATCTTTTGCTGTATTCTTATTAAATGTGTGGTTGCTTGAAAATGCTCCTTTTGTAAAATGTATATGAAGCTACTATGCATCTGTAATTTGCCCAAACTATCTAATTAAGCAATTTAGATTGAATATGCTAATGCACAGCAGAAAAAAAAGTATAATTACAAAGGGACTTCAAGAGGATAATTACAAATGGGAAATGGTGAATCAAATGCAATTCCTATTTTCTTTAATTACTATATCCCGCCTTTTCATAAAAAGAGATAAAGACTTTATTTAAACATTGTGCATCAGCTCTGTCAATTTATGAATTGCTCACAAACAAAGTACTGATTTCAAAGATTTGTTCATTATTGATAAAGTAATCAGATTCTAATCACTGGATACCTAGTAATTTAACCTTTAATTTTATTATAATAATCAGAATATGCATTGTAACCTCAAAAGTATAAATTATATTTAGAATTCACCAAAACATTATGTTGGATATTTATTTATTCATTATGTATTTTTTTTATATAAATGGTACGCTATAAGGACAAAAGTATTGGCACACCTACACATTACACCAACAGGAGCTTTTATGACATTCCATTCTATATCCATAGGCATTAATATGAAGCTGCCCCCCCCCCCTTTGCAGCTGAATTCTGGGAAGGCTTTATACAAGATTTTGGAGTGTCTGTGGGAATTTTTACCATTCATCCAAAGGAGCATTTTTGAGGCCAGACACTGATGTTGGATGAGAGGGCCTGTCTCGCAATCTCTGGTCCAGTTCATCCGATGGGGTTGAGGTCAGGGCTCTGTGCAGGCAATTCAAGTTCTTCCACACCAAACTCACCCAACCATACCTTTATTGGCCTTGCTTTGTGCACTCGGGCACAGTTATGCTTGAGCAGAAAAGGGCCTTCCCCAAATTGTTCTCGCAAAGTTGGAAGCATACAATTGTCCAAAATATCTGGGCATGCTAAAGCTTTAAGATTTCCCTTCACTGGAACTAAGGGGCTTAGGCCAACCCCTGAAAAACAACCCTGTAGCATTATTCCTCCTTCAACAAACTTTAGCATAATGCAGTCAAGCAGGTAACGTTCTTCTGGAATTTGCTAAACCCAGAATCATCCATCAGACTGCAATAAGGGAAGGGTGATTCATCACTCCACAGTAATTTTCTCCAACTTCCGATAAAAATTATTATTAGGGATTTATATATTTCCAATTTTAAAGACTGATATTCACGGATACACTATTGATTTTCTTATTAAATTTGTTATCAAATATAATAGATTATAGTTTATTTGATAGAACTGATAACATCCATGATATCACAATGTGATTTCCAATGGAATTTGTATCTGTATTTGGGTTATGTTAAATGTACACTGACTATTCAAACAACTAATGCTAATCTATTAGTATACCTAATGTAGAACAATATTGCTTATTCTTAGAATTTCCTTGTTTTATGCATGCCAAATTCTGTGTGAAGTTATTGCCACTAGGTGTCTCCATTCCTGTAATCTACTGTCCACCTCCTGTTGTCAAGCAAAATCTGTCCCTTGTGGCAAAGCAAAGGAGAAAAAACGCAGGAAGTGGGGGTGGTGTATCTTCACAGCCTGCCCATAGAAGTCTATGGAGAGGGGTGGGAGGAGGGAGCAAAGAAAGACTCATACATTGCCATTAGAAGTCTATGGAGGGGGGAGAAGGAAGAGGGAACAAGAGCATAGAGAGAAATACAGACACGCTGCCCATACGGGCATAGGTAGCAGAAGCAGAGTAAAAAACACAGACACACACAGAAATGCTACAGCTTCTGGCGAAAGTTATATGTCATCCCAGTGCTGGATTCCCAGCTACACTGCTTATTATAATATTCTCCATGCTGCTGCAGCTTTATATATATATATATATATATATATATATATATATATATATATATATATACTACCGTTCAAAAGTTTAGGGTCACTTAGAAATTTCCTTATTTTTGCAAGAAAAGCACAGTTTTTTTTCAATGAAAATAACATTAAATTGATCAGAAATACACTCTATGCATTGATAATGTGCTAAATGACTATTCTAGCTGCAAACGTCTGGTTTTTAATGCAATATCTACATAGGTGTATAGAGGCCCATTTCCAGCAACCATCACTCCAGTGTTCTAATGGTACATTGTATTTGCTAACTGTGTTAGAAGGCTAATGGATGATTAGAAAACACTTGAAAACCCTTGTGCAATTATGTTAGCACCGTTGTAAACAGTTTTGCTGTTTAGAGGAGCTATAAAACTGACCTTCCTTTGAGCTAGTTGAGAATCTGGAGCATTACATTTGTGGGTTCGATTAAACTCTCAAAATGGCTAGAAAAAGAGAGCTTTCATGTGAAACTCGACAGTCTATTCTTGTTCTTAGAAATGAAGGCTATTCCATGCGAGAAATTGCCAAGAAACTGAAGATTTCCTACAACGGTGTCTACTACTCCCTTCAGAGGACAGCACAAACAGGCTCTAACCAGAGTAGAAAGAGAAGTGGGAGGCCCCGCTGCACAACTGAGCAACAAGACGAGTACATTAGAGTCTCTAGTTTGAGAAATAGACGCCTCACAGGTCCTCAACTGGTAGCTTCATTAAATAGTACCCGCAAAACGCCAGTGTCAATGTCTACTGTGAAGAGGCGACTCCGGGATGCTAGCCTTCAGGGCAGAGTGGCAAAGAAAAAGCCATATCTGAGACTGGCTAATAAAAGGAAAAGATTAATATGGGCAAAAGCACACAGACATTGGACAGAGGAAGATTGAAAAAAAGTGTTATGGACAGACGAATCGAAGTTTGAGGTGTTTGGATCACACAGAAGAACATTTGTGAGACGCAGAACAACTGAAAAGATGCTGGAAGAGTGCCTGACGCCATCTGTCAAGCATGGTGGAGGTAATGTGATGGTCTGGGGTTGCTTTGGTGCTGGTAAAGTGGGAGATTTGTACAAGGTAAAAGGGATTTTGAATAAGGAAGGCTATCACTCCATTTTGCAACGCCAGGTCATACTCTGTGGACAGCGCTTGATTGGAGCCAATTTCATCCTACAACAGGACAATGACCCAAAGCACCCCTCCAAATTATGCAAGAACTATTTAGGGAAGAAGCAGGCAGCTGGTATTCTATCTGTAATGGAGTGGCCAGCCCAGTCACCAGATCTCAACCCCATAGAGCTGTTGTGGGAGCAGCTTGACCGTATGGTACGCAAGAAGTGCCCATCAAGCCAATCCAACTTGTGGGAGGGGCTTCTGGAAGCATGGGGTGAAATTTCTCCCGATTACCTCAGCAAATTAACAGCTAGAATGCCAAAGGTCTGCAATGCTGTAATTGCTGCAAATGGAGCATTCTTTGACGAAAGCAAAGTTTGAAGGAGAAAATTATTATTTGAAATAAATATCATTATTTCTAACCTTGTCAATGTCTTGACTATATTTTCTAGTCATTTTGCAACTCATTTGATAAATACAAGTGTGAGTTTTCATGGAAAACACAAAATTGTCTGGGTGACCCCAAACTTTTGAACGGTAATGTGTATGTATATATATATATATATATATATATGTACAGTGAAGGAAATAAGTATTTGATTCCTCGCTGATTTTGTAAGTTTGCCCACTGTCAAAGACATGAACAGTCTAGAATTTTTAGGCTAGGTTAATTTTACCAGTGAGAGATAGATTATATTTAAAAAAAAACAGAAAATCACATTGTCAAAATTATATATATATTTATTTGCATTGTGCACAGAGAAATAAGTATTTGATCCCTTTGGCAAACAAGACTTAATACTTGGTGGCAAAACCCTTGTTGGCAAGCACAGCAGTCAGACGTTTTTTGTAGTTGATGATGAGGTTTGCACACATGTTAGATGGAATTTTGGCCCACTCCTCTTTGCAGATCATCTGTAAATCATTAAGATTTCGAGGCTGTCGCTTGGCAACTCGGATCTTCAGCTCTCTCCATAAGTTTTCGATGGGATTAAGGTCTGGAGACTGGCTAGGCCACTGCATTACCTTAATGTGCTTCTTTTTGAGCCACTCCTTTGTTGCCTTGGCTGTATGTTTCGGGTCATTGTCGTGCTGGAAGACCCTGCCACGAGCCATTTTTAATGTCCTGGTGGAGGGAAGGAGGTGGTCACTCAGGATTTGACGGTACATGGCTCCATCCATTCTCCCATTGATGCGGTGAAGTAGTCCTGTGCCCTTAGCAGAGAAAAACCCCCAAAACATAATGTTTCCACCTCCATGCTTGACAGTGGGGACGGTGTTTTTTGGGTCATAGGCAGCATTTCTCTTCCTCCAAACACGGCGAGTTGAGTTAATGCCAAAGAGCTCAATTTTAGTCTCATCTGACCACAGCACCTTCTCCCAATCACTCTCAGAATCATCCAGATGTTCATTTGCAAACTTCAGATGGGCCTGTACATGTGCCTTCTTGAGCAGGGGGACCTTGCGGGCACTGCAGGATTTTAATCCATTACGGCGTAATGTGTTACCAATGGTTTTCTTGGTGACTGTGGTCCCAGCTGCCTTGAGATCATTAACAAGTTCCTCCCGTGTAGTTTTCGGCTGAGCTCTCACCTTCCTCAGGATCAAGGATACCCCACGAGGTGAGATTTTGCATGGAGCCCCAGATCTATGTCGATTGACAGTCATTTTGTATGTCTTCCATTTTCTTACTATTGCACCAACAGTTGTCTCCTTCTCACCCAGCGTCTTACTTGTGGTTTTGTAGCCCATTCCAGCCTTGTGCAGGTCTATGATCTTGTCCCTGACATCCTTTGAAAGCTCTTTGGTCTTGCCCATGTTGTAGAGGTTAGAGTCAGACTGATTAATTGAGTCTGTGGACAGGAGCCTTTTATACAGGTGACCATTTAAGACAGCTGTCTTTAATGCAGGCACCAAGTTGATTTGGAGCGTGTAACTGGTCTGGAGGAGGCTGAACTCTTAATGGTTGGTAGGGGATCAAATACTTATTTCTCTGTGCACAATGCAAATAAATATATATAATTTTGACTATGTGATTTTCTTTTTTTTTTTTTTAAATATAATCTATCTCTCACTGGTAAAATTAACCTAGCCTAAAAATTCTAGACTGTTCATGTCTTTGACAGTGGGCAAACTTACAAAATCAGTAAGGGATCAAATACTTATTTCCTTCACTGTGTGTGTGTGTGTGTGTGTGTGTGTGTGTGTGTGTGTGTGTGTGTGTGTGTGTGTGTGTGTGATAGATAGAGATGGAAGAGTAGGATTCTCCTCTTCTATGTGTACGATGTATAGAAGACAGAGTAGCAGTCCACTAGCTCAGAGAAAACAGAATTAGAGATAGAACCTGCAGAGGGGAAACCTGCTGTAATGTCCGTGGCTGTGGGCTGTCAGCTCCAAACTCCCCCTGACAGCCGCAGCCACGAGTCAGCAAGCGCTGGCCCCAGCCTACTCCTCAGGAGACGCCAGCGCTCGCGTCCACTCACCTCTGCCGGATTCCGTAGGGTGCGCGCGCACGCTCGTGCCCGCTCTTAATGGGGCAGAGCGCACACTGGACATCATAGACGAACTTTGACCTGTGAGTACCCTGGACTATAAGAGGGGTCCAGCCCCCTAGTTCTATGCATGAGCGTTGTTGTGTTCCCTATAGTTTGTCTATGTGATGGCCTCCTAGTGTGTTTCCTGTTCCAGTCCCTGTCCCTGTACCTATACTTGTTTCCAGTTCCTGTACCTAGCAATCCATACCTTCCTGGTCTAGCACGGAGCTGTGCCAAAGTCATGCTGCGCTACATCCACGTCTGACCTGCTCCACCTCGCCTGACGTCCGCCTGCTACCTAAGTCCCAGCCGAGCCTGCCCTGCTGCTGCCTGAGCTGCCACAGGTACCTATAGAACTATAGACAGTCACCTGCTCCCTGTTGGCCAGCTGCCTTACTGCCAAGGCATACGGCCCAGTGGGTCCACAGACCCTTCGTGCCACCTGCTAAAAAAAAGTGCCATATAGAAGACATACAATGGCTAGAAATAGTGTGATTCCTCATGTACACATATGAAAGCTTATTCTAAAAAGTCAACTTTAATTTACAAATGCATTCTCCAATCAATACAAAGTATCTTTATAAAAATATTGCTTTGGTATAATCTAGTATAATAAAATATAGTATTTTTATTTAAAAAAATACAATTTGCTTTATAATAGTAACATCGCTTACATTTGGAGAAAACTTTAACATGTACCTATCACTTACTCTTTACATTTATAAAGTGTCAAAGCTGCTAAATAAGGCTAATAACAGCTAATACCATCTGTTAATGCAGTTCACATAGTTATTTATTTATTTTCATTCTGAGGATTCTATTGTACATGTGATATAGTTAATTTTTTTAAAATTGCGTGTACAGTTTGGAGAGGTAAAGCTCCATGGCAAAACCTCTTATTTGCACCATCGGCCCTGCATTCCTATAATTTCATTCCCCTCTCTTGTAAACGCACACTGTCTAGTAGACAATAACCACCATGATTCATGATGGGAGTCTTGACAGGAGGCGGTGCTGCAAGCATAAAGTTAGTGACCAAAATTATAATAGAGAAAAGAGAAGCAATGCATCTTCAGCAGTACAGGGTCCTGTATATGGATTTTTCTTCACTACGTGGGTAAGAAGATTAGTTTACATCTGTTATGCCCCCTAGCAATAGAGATTTGGGAACGGACAAAACTTATATAGCCAGAAAAAGAATATAATATAAGGCAAGCTTGGAGATTTTGCCATGGCCAATAGATTGATGCATATTAAGATTAAATGATATTAAAACTTAAAGAGGACCTTCAGCAGAAACACAACTTTTTATCACTGGATCCCCCCACCAAATTATCTATTACACTCTGCAATCTTTTTATGTATATCATACTCACTCCCTGCAGTCCACCCTCCTGTCTGCTTTTTTTATCAATCTGATGAAGGTATCAGTCCGATATCGAAACGCGTTATTGTACTAACAATTACCAGTGGCATACCACCACTGCTTTTTATGGATTACCTTCATCTTGCCTACATGTGCCAATGCCCAGAAGTGACCCACTTTTGTTATTACTCCTTATACTGCACTGACAGTCAACCAAGACTGCACAACGCTTGGGACCAGGAGCATTGGCAGTTTGCTTACAAGCGCTTAAAAGAGTTTTGCCTAGGTTTGCACATATTTTTCAGGTAAGCGTATACCTTACCATCCTGTACTATTTTCTCCTTGACCCAAAATGATCACGAGATAAGAGCGCCCTGTGTTCTTTTTTTCATTTTTATTTCTATTACTCATCAGCAGTAAATGTGAAGGGAGTTTGTGTACCCCCTTGTGGAGAGCCTGTGTGGAACAGTCCATGCACATGGAATTCCTTAAAGCAAGGCATGGGAAGCTTCAGTTTTGGGTGGAGTTTCCCTTTTAATATAAAACTTCAAGCACATCTGTTTTCATAGATGGTTTAAATTATTCAGTTGAATGACTGATGTCACACTCTCTTTTGATTGTAAGCTTTTATTGGTATGTACAATGCCTATACACATTAATCCAAATAGAATATACATAAAACTTAAATCACAAGTCAAACTTCACTATGATTTGGAACTTGACATTCAACTTCCCGAAAGTTGGGGTTCACAATCCGACTACAAAATGGCCCTTTTTCCATGTGTTACTTAAATTTCTGATAGTTGGAGCGTAATGTTTGACTAAAATCTGACACTCACAACACATAATGTCATGTGGCAAATCTTCGCAATGGGGAGTTGTTAAGTTCAAGTTTTATCTTCTGTCAGGTATTTCCTTTTATTTCGCTTTAGATTTTCTCTACTAATAATGAATTACAATACACTTTGCTTAACCCCTTCAGGACCCAGCCTGTTTTGGCCTTCAAGACCCAGCCGATTTTCTCAAATCTGACATGTTACTTTATGTGGTAATAACGTTGGAATGCTTTTACCTATCCAAGCGATTCTGAGACTGTTTTCTCGTGACATGTTGTACTTTATGTTAGTGAAAAAATTTTGTCGATAATTTTGGTATTTATTTCTGAAAAACACCACAATTTAGAAAAAATTAGCAAAAATTTGCATTTTTCTAAATTTAAACGTATCTGCTTGTAAAACAGATAGTAATACCACACAAAATAGTTACTAGTTAACATTTCCCATATGTCTACTTTGTTTGCATCGTTTTTTGAACGTCCTTTTATTTTTCTAGGACGTTACAAGGCTTAGAACTTTAGCAGCAATTTCTCATATTTTAAAGAAAATTTCAAAAGGCTATTTTTTCAGGGACCTGTTCAGTCTGAGGTGGCTTTGAGGGCCTTATATATTAGAAAATTCCCAGAAGTCACCCCATTTTGAAAACTGCACCTCTCAAGGTATTTGAATCAGCATTCACAAAGTGTTTTAACCCTTTAGGCGTTTCACAGGAATTAAAGCAAAGTAGAGGTTTTGCAGAAATTTATTTCTAATACATTTTTTTTTTTTGTAACACAGAAGGTTTTACCAGAGGAATGCAACTCAATATTTATTGCCCAGATTCTGCAGTTTTTAGAAATATCCCACATGTGGCCCTAGTGTGATAATGGACTGAAGCACCGGCCTCAGAAGCAAAGGAGCACCTAGTGGATTTTGGGCCTCCTTTTTTTTAGAATATATTTTAGGCACCTTGTCAGGTTTGAAGAGGTCTTGTGGTGCCAAAACAGTGGAAACACCCCAAAAGTTACCCCATTTTGGAAACTACACCCCTCAAGGAATTTATCTAGGTGTATAGTTAGCATTTTGACCGCACAGGTTTTTCGCTAAATTTATTAGAATTAGTCTGTAAAAATGAAAAAACATAGAAATTTTTAATATTTACGAGGAATAATGAAGAAAATCACCCCAACATTTGTAAAGCAATGTCTCCTGATTACAGCAATATCCCATATGTGGTAATAAACTGCTGATTGGACCCACAGCAGGGCTCAGAAGGGAAGGAGTGCCATTTGGATTTTGGAGCACGGATTTTGCTGGATTGGTTTTCGGTGCCATGTCGCGTTTGCAACGCCCTGGAGAGACCAAAACAGGGGAAACCCCCCAAAAGTGACCCCATTTTGGAAACGACACCTCTCAAGGAATTTATCTAGGGGTATAGTTAGCATTTTGACCACACAGGTTTTTTGCAGAATTTTGTGGAATTAGGCAGGAAATTTTAAATTTTTACAAGGAATAAAGGAAAAAAAGAACCACAACATTTGTAAAGCATTTTCTCCTGATTACGGCAATACCCCATATGTGGTAATAAACTGCTGATTGGACTCATGGCAGCGCTCAGAAGGGAAGTAGCGCCATTTGGATTTTGGAGCACGGATTTTGATGGATTGTTTTTCGGTGCCATGCCGCCTTTGCAGCGCCCTGGAGAGACCAAAACAGTGGAAGCCCCCCAAGTTACCCCATTTTGGAAACACCCCTCAAGGAATTTTTCTAGGGGTATAGTGAGAATATAGACTCCACGGGTCTTTTGCAGAATTTATTAGAATTAGGCGGAGAAAATTAATATCACAATTTTTTTCCACTAAAATGTTGCATTTTCTCATTTTCACAAGGGATAATGGAGAAATAAACAACCAATTTTTATAAAGCAATTTCTCCCGGGTACGGAAATACCCCACATGTGGTCATACATTTTTTTTCATTAGAAATGAATTAACCCTTTCAGGACTGATCCATTTTTTGCTTTCTTATTTTCGTTTTTCACTACCCGCCTTCCAAGAGCCATAACTTTTTTCTTTTTCCGTCAGTAGAGTGATGTGAGAGCTTATTTCTTGCGGGAGGAATTGTAGTTTCTATTGATACCATTTAAAGTGAAATAAAAAGTACTGGGAAACTGAAAAAAAAATAGGAAAATATAGTAATAGAGGAAAAAAATCTGATTCCATTTTTTGGGGTTTTCGTTTTTACAGCTTTCGCCGTGCAGTAAAAACGAAAACGACAGCTATTTTGGCAGTTTAAATTATTTAAGTTTTTACGCTGTTCACCGTGCGAGTTAAATAATGGCATATTGTAATAGTTCGGCCTTTTACGGACGTAGCGTTATCAATTCTGTTTATTTTTTTACATTACTTTTGAAGAAAAATGGGAAAATGTTTTTTTTTTAACTTTTTTTTCTTTCTCACTACTAATAACTTGAATTCTTCTACACATTTTATTAGTCCCCTTAGGGGACTTGTACCAGCGATCATTGGATTGCGGGTACAATATGCTGCGATACTAATGTATTGCTGTATATTGTTATTTTTACAGGCTTCTGTAACCGCACGATCGCTGTTCCTGTCCTTTAGTCCTGGGTGTCAGCTCTAATACACAGCCGACGCCCGCAGCGCATGAAGCGGGCTCAGCACGTGAGCCCGCTCCATACATCACCCCTGCACCATGACGTGCTATTAAGTCATAGTGCTCAAAGGGGTTAATGCACAGCGGATGGTGTGAATATTACAATTTTGCACTGATGTGCCATTTTAGTGCATAATATGTTGTGCCCAGTTTGTGCCACTAAAGACAAATACCTCATAAAACATTAAGCGGGTTCTCCCGGGTATGGTGAGGCCATATATGTGGGCGCAAACTGCTGTTTGGGGACGCTGCAAGGCTCAGAAGGGAGGGAGCGCCATTTTGCCTTTGGAGCTCAGATTTTGCTTGGTAGTTTTTCTGTTTTGGGTTTCGCTGGTATTTCAGTTTATAATGTGGGGGCATATGTAATCTGTGCGGAGAACATCAGGGCATAATAAGAGGGTATAAAAATGCGGTAAATAAATAATAATTCATAGATGTGTGGCCGGTGTCGCACTGATAAATGGTGTCTGATGTTACCCGCTTTTAGAACGCTCTGCACATTTTGCATCGCCATATTCCTGGGAGCCAGAACTTCTTTATTTTTTCACCACCGGAGCTGCGTGAGGGCTTATTTGTTGCGGGACAATCTGTACTTTTCATTGGTACCATTTTGGGGTACATGTGATTTTTTTGATCACTTCTTATTACATTTTTTTGCAAGCCGGGTGACCAAAAACAAGCAATTCTGACAATGTTTTTTAGTTTATTTTTTTGCGGCGTTCACCGTGCACTATAAATGACCATTATATTTTATTCTGCGGGTCGGTACGATTACGGCGATACCATATGTATATAGTTTTTTTTATGTTTTGCAGCGTTTGCGCAATAAAATCACTTTTTTATAAAATAATTAATATTCTGTGTCACAATATTCTGAGAGCCGTAACTTTTTTATTTTTCAGTAAAAAAAGCTGTATAAGGGCTTGTTTTTTGCGGGACGGGTTGTAGTTTTTATCGGTATTATTTTCGGGTACATGCGACTTTTTGATCACTTTTTATTCTCTATTTTGGGAGGGGTGGTGACCAAAAAATAGCGATTCTGGTGTAGTCTTTTATTGATTTTTTTTGGGGTGTTCATCGTGCGGGAAAAATAACATTATAGTTTTATAGCTGGGGTCGTTACGAACGCGGTGATACCAGATATGTGTACTTTTTTTAACGTGTTAATTTTTTTCCTATAATGAAAGACTTATTATAGGAAAAAAATGAAGTGTTTGTTTATATAACTTAGAACTTTTATTTTTACACTTTTTTAAAACATTTTTATTATCTTTTTTTTACTTTTTTCACTTGTCCCACTAGGGGACACTTAGACATGCAGCTTTGATCGCTGCTGGAATGCATTACACTACACACGTAGTGTAATGCACTCCAACTGTCATTGTGACGTGACAGTCACACTGACAGGAAGTCTCGGAGGAGCGGCAGGACAAGCATCGTTAGCCCCCACGATCACTTCGTGGGGGCTGCCGATGTGCTTCAAACCACTTAAATGCGGCGACGGTAATCTGTCGCCGCATTTATGGGGTTAATTGCCGAAATCAGCGGCGATGGTCCGCTGACCGGCAAGGCTGGAGTGTCAGCTGTCAGGGACAGCTGTCCTCCCGGTTCCCGGACACTGTCGGTTAGGACAGTGTGCGCCGGGAACTACTCCGCAATAGTACGTCTGGATGCGGGAACTAACCCCTCTGCAGGACGTACTATTGCGGAGCAGCGCGGGAAGAGGTTAAAGTGTTCCTAACTTTTAAGGTGACTGTTCAGAATAAGCTGTGGTGTGTTAGGAATAACACTATTTCTGGTCATAATCAGTAGGACTTGTATTCTGCAATTTTTTTGCAGTTTTCCTCTCTGCGGGTTCTATCTCTAATTCTCAGTCTTCCCTGAGCTAGTGGGAGGAGTCTAGTTGCTTTTATCTCTATATACATCACACGCAAAGAGGAGAATTCTACTCTAATATCTCAGTCTTTTACTTGTATAGAAGCAACAGCAGCATGAAGGCGATAATACAGCAGTAATAAGCAGTGTAGCTGGGAATTCAGCATTGGGGTGAGATAGAACACTTACTAGAAGCTGCAACATCGTCTCTGTATGTCTACATAGACTTCTATGGGCATCTTTAACCTGATACTTCAGTAAACTAATAGTCCAATTCATCTTAAGGAGATGGAAAAAGCAGTAAATTCAAAGTAAGTGAACAATTAGATTGGATGGAGAAAGGAGCCTGATAAGTAGAGAACAATGCCGTTTTCTCTGATAAGATATATTAAAAAGTTTATTATATTCACTTGTATTATTGATTTATGCAAAGTTTTTGAAAAGTTAGTGAACTTGTAAGAAAAAAAAATTGTTTGAATATCCAGTCAGATGTTCAATTATTGGAAATCTGAGGCTACATTGCCAAAGAGCTATCACATTTTTATGTATACAAAAGCAGGCACAAAAATAATATTTAGCCAAATAAACTATTAGTACTTTGTAAGAAATTACCTTTAAGTAGTTATAGAAATTAATAAGACATATAACTAGTTTTTCTTTATAATAAAATAGCGGTCCATGCCTAAACTGTAGCATGCTAGGTCAAAATATCTCATGTTCTATTACCGGTTCAACATTATACTCTGATCAGCTGTTGATTTCCATTTGTTTTAGTGCCCACCTGCTGCCTGAACTAATTTAATAGCTACTATATCAACAGGATACTAAATAGCTTTTAAGATGTGTAAATGCGAAAAACAATCATAACACTTGCTGGCCCATGTATCGTAAACAGCAATAACTTAAAATATGGTATTAGTAATGTTGATTGAAACTTTCTAAAACATATTCCTTACCATTAGGTCAGAATTAAATCCTCTATATTTTAATACCTTTGATAGTCCCTTTATAACAATAATGCAAATAGCATGACCATAGGTATAACCTAATTAAATAGCTAATAACATTTAGCTGCCATATAAATGTATATCCAGGAGATAAGGAGGTAAAAAATGGAATATCCGAGGGTGCAGCCGTACTGAAAATTGCTTTTATTTTTGTACTGTGCCCTCGGATATTCCATTTTTTACCTCCTTATCTCCTGGATCCACACAGCGGATTTTTAGCAATCTTCGAACCGGAATTTGGGCTGCAACTGTCTTACCAAAGTGTAACTTGGACACGCATCACTGGATGTTATGCTCCTAGCATAACAACATCAGGTCAGCACAATTGACCACCGTTTTTTTAATTTTCCTCACATTTTACAGGTTCATGCACTATGTGCGCTTTGTTTCCTTTTTTCCCCACAGCGTGATATAAATGTAGATGAGCAATGTGTTTATCTATCTTATTTGACGTTGTACTTATGAGTAAAACACAAACTTAAAATGCAAATACTCCTTGTATTTCAAATTTACTATTACATGCTAGCATTTTTATGTTCTATAACTTCTATAAAAAATTAGTTTTAAAAGCTTAAAAAGGTATTCCCATGAAGGATATTTATGACATATCCACAAAATATGTCATAAATGTCAGATAGCTGCGGGTCCCACCTCTGGGGCTCGCCCATATCTCTAGAACGGGGCCCCTAAACCCCGTTCTAGATTTTTGTGCTCACGCTGACTCCTGGCCACTTCCTGATTACATGGTCGGAACATGGTCGGGAGTTACAGAAACTGCATAGTTTGCTGAGCTACGCTGGTTCCGTAACTCCCATAGAACTGAATAGTAGTTACGTAAACAGCGTAGCTCACATGCTACGCTGCTTCCGTAACTGCCATTCACTAATATGGGAGTTATGGAAACAGCGTAGCTCAGCAAGTTACACTGTTTCCGTAACTCCCGACCATGTCACAACCATGTAATCAGGAATTGGCCGGGATTTAGCATGAGCACAAGAAGCTAGAACGAGGATTAGGGGCCCCGTTCTAGAGATAGGTGCGGGTCCCAGAGGTGGGACCCGCAGCTATCTGACATTTATGACATATTTTGTGGATATGTCATAAATGTCCCTCATGGGAAAACCCCTTTAACTATCTTTATAAAAGAAAACTACAACCAATCCTTTGGCAACTATAGTTGTGTGAAAAATGTAATGCTATATTACTCTAGATGGATTTTTGGTAATTGAGGAGGTTTCTGAAGAGCCTGCAAACAGGGACCAATAAACTACAGGCTGCTTGAAGGTGAGAAAGATGCCACTTGCCCAAAAGATAGTCAAAACATGATACCCACGCCATTATAAAAAATGCCCCATAAAAAAGCATAATTCCTCCCCACAGTATAATGCCCTATATAGTGCCCCCACACAGTATAATGCCCCTTTAGTGCAACACACACAGTATAATAATAATAATATTTAATAATATAATTAATTATAACGCCTTCAAGGACACAGTATTTTGTCCTCTAATTGTGCCCACACAGTGTTATGCCCCCTAAGTGCCACACACATTATATTGCCCCCTGTAGTGCCCCTACACAGTATGATGTCCGCTTAGTGGCCTCCACAGAGTATAATGCCTCCACAGCCCCCCCTTGTAGAAAATGCACCCTGTAGATTGTGTCGTACAGCCTCCCTGTAGACAGTGCCATAATCCCCCACCTGCCCCTTGTAGAGTGTTATACAGCCCCACCTCCCTCTTGTACACAGTGCCCCCCACCTCCCCCTTGTAGACAATGTCATACACCCCCCACCGCCCACTTGTAGACAGTGTCATACAGCACCCACCTCCCCTTTGTAGAGAGTGACATACAGCCCCCACTTCCCTCTTGTAGAGTGTCATACTGCCCCCCACCTCCTTGTAGACAGTGCCATACAGCCCCCCACCTCCCCCTTGTAGACAGTGCCATACAGCCCCCACCTCCTTGTAGACGGTGCCATACGGCCCCCACCTCTCGTTTGTAGACAGTGCCCCCCCAAACAAAAAAAATTGTACTCATCTAGGCCCCGTTCCGACGACGAATCGAGCTGATCCACAATTCCGATGACAGGATCCTTGCATAGGCCGGCTTGATCAAGAGATGTCATCACGCCGACTGCGCAGGGATCCTGTCCCTGCGCCTCACAGGCTGCAGGCGCCTCTGTAGCCTGGTACAGAGTTTCCCAACATTTTCGGACTTGAGGCACCGATGGAAAAAAAAAATTCCTCTGGGCACCCCTACCAAAAATTGTTTAGAGAAAGACAGAAAATAGCTAAAAATAAGCACTACATTCTTAGGGTATGTTCACACAGCGTTTTTTATAAGGCAGAAAAAAAATCTGCTTTTGAATTGACAGCGTTATTTGATGGGGGTTTTTTTGTGTTTTTTTTAAGCCGTTGAAGCTAATGCAAAAGACGCAGCAAAAAAAAAGCTCCAAACGAGCGCCACAGCTATTTTCTTCCTCCTATTCATTTCAATTGGAGGTCAGAGGTGGAAACCACTTGAAGACCATCAGCCCCCCCACTCACAGTAAAATCACCAACAGCCCACCACTCACAGTAAGGCTGGCTTCACATGACCTATTTTCAAGCGTAAACTAGGCGTTTTACGCCTCGAATTACGCCTGAAAACACGGCTCAAATACGTCTGCCCATTCATTTCAATGGGTTTGCCGACGTACTGTGCCGACGACCTGTAATTTTACGCGTCGCTGTCAAAAGACGGCGCGTAAAATAACAGCGTTGTCAAAGAAGTGCAGGACGCTTCTTGGGACGTAAGTTGAGCCGTTTTTCATTGACTTCAATGAAGAACAGCTCCAAATTACGTCCGTAATTGACGCCTCGCAAAATGCGAGTACAAGCAATTACGTCTGAAAGGCAGGAGCTGTTTTCTCTACTGAAAACAGCTCCGTAATTTCAGCCGTAATTGTCGTTATCGTGTGCACATACCCTAAAATGACCATTAGCCCCCCAGTCACAGTAAAACAACCATCAGCCCCACACTCACAGTAAAATGACCATCAGCCCCCACTCACAGTAAAATGACCATCAGCCCCTCCACTCACAGTAAAATTACCATCAGCCCCCCACTCACAGTAAAATTACCATCAGCCCCTCCACTCACAGTAAAATGACCATCAGCCCACCACTCACAGTAAAATGACCATTAGCCCCCCACTCACAGGAAAATAACCATCAGCCCCCCCACTCACAGTAAAATGACCATCAGCCCCTACACTCACAGTAAAATGACCATTTGCCCCCCACTCACAGTAAAACAACCTTCAGCCCCCCACTCACAGTAAAATGACCATCAGCCCCCACTCATAGGAAAATTACCATCAGCCCGCCACTTACAGATGCCCCCTGTAGATAGTGCCACTCAGCCCCCTTGACGGTAGTGCCACTCACAGATGCCCCCTGTAGATAGTACCACACAGCCCCCGGTAGATAGTGTCACAAAGCCCCCTTGTAGGTCGTGCCACACAGCCCCCTGTAGGTCGTGGCACACAGCCCCCTTGTAGGTAGTGCCACAAATCCCCCCTTGCTGCACAGCCCCCTTGTAGGTAGTGCCACACAGCCCCCTGTAGGTAGTGCCACACAGCCCCCTTGTAGGTAGTGCCACAAATCCCCCCTTGCTGCACAGCCCCGTTGTAGGTAGTGCCACACAGCCCCCTGTAGGTAGTGCCACAATGCCCCCTTGTAGGTAGTGCCACACAGCCCTCTTGTAGGTCGTGCCACACAACCCCCTGTAGGTCGTGCCACACAACCCCCTGTAGGTTGAGCAACACAGCCCCTTTGTAGGTAGTAGGGATGTCACGATACCAGAATTTGGACTTCGATACCGATACTTCGTGCAGTATTGCGATTTGGATACAAAAATGATACTTTGCCAACAATAATAAAAAATAAAAAGTTCTTCCATTTTCTGATGTGAGGCGCGTGGTGTGATGCTGAATTTAACCTCCATTTGCCTCACATTAATAGTAATTAACCCCATCATGTTTCTCAGTCATAATGGGTTAATGTGTGAGGTACATGATAGGGTTAATTACTATTAATGTGAAGCACATGGAGGTTAAATTCATCACACCTTGTGCCTCACATTGGGGGTATGTTCACACGCCCTATTTACGGACGTAATTCGGGCGTTTTACGCCTCGAATTACGTCCGAAAATACGGCTCCAAACCGCCGGCAAACATCTTCCCATTGAAATCAATGGTGTTACGATGTTCTGTGCACACAGCCTTTTTTTTACGCGCCGCTGTCAAAAGATGGCCACGTCAAAGAAGTGCATGTCACTTCTTGAGACGTAATTGAAGCCGTTTTTCATTGGCTCCATTGAAAAACAGCTCCAATTATGTCCGTAATTGCCGCCGCGAAAAACGTGAGTACGAGTAATTACGTCTGAAATTCAGGAGCTGTTTTCTCCTGAAAACAGCTCTGTAATTTCAGCCGTAATGGACGCTGCCGTGTGAACATACCCTAATAAGTGAAAGAAGTTTTTCTTTTCTTTTTTTTACAGCGTACACATCATAAATGACGCAAAAAAATTGTTGTGCAGGTTATTACGGCCGCGCCAATACCGAATATGTGTATGTTTTATGTATTGAGACTTATTTTAAGGTTTATTGTAAAAAAAGGCGTATGTGTATTTTTTTAATTTAATATTACTTTATGTTTTTACTTTATTTTTAAACATTAATATACTGGCATATATCAGATATATGCCAGTACATTAGCCTGTGTATGTATAGTACACAGGCAGGTGTTAGGACATACCTCAGTATGCCCTAACAGGAAATATGGTAGCACAGCCCTGGGGTCCTTCAATAGACCCTGGGCTGTCTGCTCATATACAGTGAAGGAAATAAGTATTTGATCCCTTGCTGATTTTGTAAGTTTGCCCACTGTCAAAGACATGAACAGTCTAGAATTTTTAGGCTAGGTTAATTTTACCAGTGAGAGATAGATTATATTAAAAAAAAAAAAGAAAATCACATTGTCAAAATTATATATATTTATTTGCATTGTGCACAGAGAAATAAGTATTTGATCCCTTTGGCAAACAAGACTTAATACTTGGTGACAAAACCCTTGTTGGCAAGCACAGCAGTCAGACATTTTTAGTAGTTGATGATGAGGTTTGCACACATGTTAGATGGAATTTTGGCCCACTCCTCTTTGCAGATCATCTGTAAATCATTAAGATTTCGAGGCTGTCGCTTGGCAACTCGCATCTTCAGCTCCCTCCATAAGTTTTCGATGGGATTAAGGTCTGGAGACTGGCTAGGCCACTCCATGACCTTAATGTGCTTCTTTTTGAGCCACTCCTTTGTTGCCTTGGCTGTATGTTTCGGGTCATTGTCGTGCTGGAAGACCCAGCCACGAGCCATTTTTAATGTCCTGGTGGAGGGAAGGAGGTTGTCACTCAGGATTTGACGGTACATGGCTCCATCCATTCTCCCATTGATGCGGTGAAGTAGTCCTGTGCCCTTAGCAGAGAAACACCCCCACAACATAATGTTTCCACCTCCATGCTTGACAGTGGGGACGGTGTTCTTTGGGTCATAGGCAGCATTTCTCTTCCTCCAAAAACGGCGAGTTGAGTTAATGCCAAAGAGCTGAATTTTATTCTCATCTGACCACAGCACCTTCTCCCAATCACTCTCAGAATCATCCAGATGTTCATTTGCAAACTTCAGACGGGCCTGTACATTTGCCTTCTTGAGCAGGGGGACCTTGCGGGCACTGCAGGATTTTAATCCATTACGGCGTAATGTGTCACCAATGGTTTTCTTGGTGACTGTGGGCCCAGCTGCCTTGAGATCATTAACAAGTTCCCCCCGTGTAGTTTTCGGCTGAGCTCTCACCTTCCTCAGGATCAAGGATACCCCACGAGGTGAGATTTTGCATGGAGCCCCAGATCGATGTCGATTGACAGTCATTTTGTATGTCTTCCATTTTCTTACTATTGCACCAACAGTTGTCTCCTTCTCACCCAGCGTTTTACTTATCGTTTTGTAGCCCATTCCAGCCTTGTGCAGGTCTATGATCTTGTCCCTGACATCCTTAGAAAGCTCTTTGGTCTTGCCCATGTTGTAGAGGTTAGAGTCAGACTGATTAATTGAGTCTGTGGACAGGAGTCTTTTATACAGGTGACCATGTAAGACAGCTGTCTTTAATGCAGGCACCAAGTTGATTTGGAGCATGTAACTGGTCTGGAGGAGGCTGAACTCTTAATGGTTGGTAGGGGATCAAATACTTATTTCTCTGTGCAAAATGCAAATAAATATATATAATTTTGACAATGTGATTTTTTTTTTTTTTTTTTTTATATATATAATCTATCTCTCACTGGTAAAATTAACCTAGCCTAAAAATTCTAGACTGTTCATGACTTTGACAGTGGTCAAACTAACAAAATCAGCAAGGGATCAAATACTTATTTCCTCCACTGTATGTGACGCGATCCAGTGGCATCTCATTTTCCCCTGAATGCTGCAGTCAGCTTTGATCACAGCATTCAGGAGAATAGCGTCGGAGATAAGAGGTTTCTCTGATCTCCGCCGTTATAGAGCGGGGCTGCGGATGTGTAATACAGTCATTGCCCTGCTCCTGACATTAAATGCACACGCGGTCAGCATGAGGTGATGCGGCCGGCGCTGCACTAATGAGCGGCGGCGCAGGCACCGAAGACAGAACACGGGGGTGTTTTGCAGTGCGGCCGCCATGTTCTGTCTTCAGTGCTGCCACTCATTAGTGCAGCGCTGGCTGCATCGCATCATCCTGACGGCGCGCTCTTGTCAGGACTCAGGAGCGGGGCAATGGCTGTATTACACAACCGCAGCCCCGCTCTCATACATTCATGTATTACTATAATTAGCTGTGTGGCCGCACAGCTTAGTATCGAAATACATGAAACAACGGTATCGAACCATTTGGGGATGCACAGTATCGAAACAGTATCGAAGTTTCGATGCATTGTGCATCCCTAGTAAGTAGTGCCACAAATCCTCTCCTTGCCGCACAGCCCCCTTGTAGGTAGTGCCACACAGATCCCTTGTAGTGCCACACACCCCCTTGTAGGTAGTGCCACACAGCCCCCGTGTAGGTAGCACTCCCTTCCTGTAGATAGCGCCACTGTAGCTCCCTGTGGCTGGGGATTCCGCTCCTTGATGGAGTGCTTGATGTCTGTCCATATATGAACAGTGACATCAGGGGCAACTAACTCCTGAAGCGGAATCCCTGTCCACAGCGTTGCCGACGCTGTGACCATGGATTCCACTCCAGGAGAAGCCCCTGACGCCTCTGTCCATTTAGTCGGGTGGGGGCTCTCTACAGGGGTTCTGCAAAAAAATCTCCTCCTCCTCACATCCGCTACGCACTATGAGGAGGAGGAGAGAAAGCACGTCTGTGGCAGTTGTCCAGAGGAGTGTTGCGGCACCCCTGAAGGGTTCTCATGGGAACCTCATGTTGGGAACCACCAGCCTAGTAGATCACAGAGCAGGGAGATACCTCCCTGCTCTGCTATAGTGTTCAATAGTATCTGCGTCTTTAGCAGGGCCGTATTTACAACTCACGCTGCCCTAGGCACTAAGCCTGAATATACCCCCATTAAAGGCCTATTTAGTTTAGCCAATTATCATCATGATTCGCTAGTTTCTGACCAATTAAAATGATATTTGGTCAGTGTTAACAAAGGAGAAGATCAATGATAAAAACTTTGCTTATCGTTAATCTCAAATGAGGAAAAAAAAGGTAATACACCCGGCCGTAGTCATAGCGATGCGTATTCTGATCTGAGCATAGCCCGGCCTGCAGGGATGACGATTCATGCCATGTGACAGCTGCAGCAGATCAAAGGTTGCAGCGGTCACATGGACTACAGCGTCATCGCAGGAGGCCGGGCTACGCTCAGAGAGAGAGAGGGACTACAGCTGGGAGTATTAGCTTTTTTTAAAATTTATTTCTGCAGTCTTTCCGCCCCAAAAAACTGTAACAAAATTTGGTGCCGTTTTTCAGGTGAAATTCCCTGCGATTCTCAGGACGTATACACTGTGTCGTTTTACGTATCCACCCTGTGTGTTCCTACCCTTATAATCAAGTTGCTCTCCCCCACAAATATTATCTCTAAGGGTAAGGCCACACGGAGCGGCCCTGACACGGTCGCAACGCAGCTAACAACCACGCCGGTACCTTGTTCGCTGGGGCTGTCAAACAGGCTGTTAGTGGCCGCACGTATTCCAGTTACATTCGCATGTGCACTGCCGATCCATTCATTCTCTATGGGAGCGCCGGATATAGCCGAGTGCAGTGTTCGGCTTTTTCCAGCGCTCCCATAGAGAATGGATAGGGGGTAAGCTGTGTAATTTGCAAAATCGTGCGGCCATAAAGGGTGTATTAATACACCCTTTATGGCCGCACGATTTTGCAAATTACAACAACTTACCCCCTTTTCATTCTCTATGGGAGCGCCGGAAAAAGCAGTGCACTGCTTAGAGAATGAATGGAGCGGCAGTGCGCATGCGAATGTAATCGGAATACCCCTTAACGAGGTATTTGACAGCCGCTCCTACATAGTGCCACGTGGTTGTTGGCCGCGTTGCGACAGTGTGAGGGCCGCTCCGTGTGGCCGTACCCTAAAGAATCCTTTCTCCCCATACATAACGCCAAGTTCCCCTCCCCCGTGATTCATAATAAGCTCCTACACCACAAAATAAACTATACAGAAGTCCCCCTCCCCACAAAATACATTTATAAAGAATCCCCCACACACTCCTATAGCATTTAGGGCAATGTCCCCTCACCCTCAAAATCGATCTGTAAAGAATCCCCACACACAAAGCACCTATAACCTAGCCTCCCCCTCCCCCACAAAATCGATCTTTGCAAAAAAAAAAAAACATCCTGTTACACATCACTTAAAGCTCACTCTTTCCTCCTCCCTAACACAGCACATAAATAAACATGGATTAACCTAAAGCTGCTGCTCTTACCGGACTCGGGAGCTCCGTGGAGGAGTCTTCACTGTGGCAGCAGCACAACGGGAAGGAGCTGCGGGAGGCGCTGAGTCTGTGTGACTGTGCAGTACAGGCTGTGCTGATTGGTGGAGCAGACAGAGGCCCCTGCTGCTCCACCAAACAGCACTCACTTCACACAGCAGTGGAGAGAAAGGAACATTTCTCCTCTCTGATGTGCGGCTCGTAACCGCTGGCGCCCCCTTACAGCATGGCGGCCAGCGCTCTGTGCGACCGCACCTATCACATATAGCTAAGGCCGGCCATGGATCAGGATTACCTGCTGGGCACCCATATCCATTTTGGAATTTATCTTTGAGTGCTGCTTTTTTCTATTATTATTATATATATATATTTAATAAGTATTAATATTTGGCCCTAAATGCCTGTTAAGATGGAGAGGCACAATACGCTGGCATACAGTATGCCAGCATATTATATGTAACCCCTTCCCGCTCCACGATGTACTATTAGGTCACGCTGAGCGCATCGTTCGCACTCAGTGACCTAATAGTACGTCTTGGAGTAAATACAGTGCCATTTTCCACCGACGCATTCATCAACTGTGACAACTGCTGTTTCCGACAGCAGGCTATCACAGCTCAATGTGCAGGGACCATTCGCGATGGTCCCACTTCGGTGATCACTGCTATATTGGTTAGTCAGTGACTATTGACCAATAGTTGCGATCGCTGTCTTCGTTTCCTGCTCCTGACATCCGTTCCTCTCACACCCGCCCTGAACGTCTCTGTTGGTGTCAGGCTGGGTTCACACGACCTATTTTCAGGCGTAAACAAGGCGTATTATGCCTCGATTTACGCCTGAAAATAGGGCTACAATACGTCTGCAAACATCTGCCCATTCATTTGAATGGGTTTGCCGACGTACTGTGCAGACGACCTGTAATTTACGCGTCGTCGTTTGACGCCTCGTATATTACGAGGAGGAGCATTTATGTGTGAAACGAGGCAGCTGTTTTCTCTTGAAAACAGGCTGTCTTTTCACACGTAAATGCCTGCTATCGTGTGCACATACCCTCAGTGAGTCGTTCAGAGCGGTTGTATGGAGAGAGTTGCTGTAAAAAAAAATCACTTTACAATTTACAATTTGCTTCCTACCTTATCCATCCACTTCCCACTCCTGTCCCCCTCCTCCTTGTGTTCCCCTTGTCACCCCCACGTTTTTGGTCCGTGATCTATCACTGACCACTTCTTAGTCTTCAGGACCACACTTATTGGTCCCTGGGATTTATTTTTTTATTTATAAAATATAAAAATAAAAAAAATATATAAAAATGTATTAAAAAAAAGTTAGTTTTGACAGTTATCAGCTAGTTAATTTAGTATTAGGGTTAGATAGTGTCAGGGAACCATCAAAATGCTTAGTTATGTATAGCGTCAGGGAATTTAGCGTCAGGAATCCGTCACCTTAGTTAAGTTTAGCGTTAGGGATCCATCAACATAGTTAGGTTTAGCGTCAGGGAAGTTCACATAATATCTATTAAGGTTTAGTGTCAGGCACCCATCACCGTAGCTGGGTTTAGCGTCAGGGAAACTCGGAATAATCTAGTTAGGGTTTAGTGTCAGGGAATAGTTTCCGTAGTTAGGTTTAGTGTTTGGGAAATTCACATAAAATCTAGTTAGATTTAGTGTTAGGAACCCTCGCCCTAGTTAGGTTTAGTGTCAGGGAAGTCCACTTGTTCTATTTAAAAAAAAATAATATATATATATATATATATATATATATATATATATATATATACAGTGAAGGAAATATGTATTTGATCCCTTGCTGATTTTGTAAGTTTGCCCACTGTCAAAGACATGAACAGTCTAGAATTTTTAGGCTAGGTTAATTTTACCAGTGAGAGATAGATTATATAAAAAAACAAACAGAAAATCACATTGTCAAAATTATATATATTTATTTGCATTGTGCACAGAGAAATAAGTATTTGATCCCTTTGGCAAACAAGACTTAATACTTGGTGGCAAAACCCTTGTTGGCAAGCACAGCAGCCAGATGTTTTTTGTAGTTGATGATGAGGTTTGCACACATGTTAGATGGAATTTTGGCCCACTCCTCTTTGCAGATCATCTGTAAATGATTAAGATTTCGAGGCTGTCGCTTGGCAACTCGGATCTTCAGCTCTCTCCATAAGTTTTCGATGGGATTAAGGTCTGGAGACTGGCTAGGCCACTCCATTACCTTAATGTGCTTCTTTTTGAGCCACTCCTTTGTTGCCTTGGCTGTATGTTTCGGGTCATTGTCGTGCTGGAAGACCCAGCCACGAGCCATTTTTAATGTCCTGGTGGAGGGAAGGAGGTTGTCACTCAGGATTTGACGGTACATGGCTCCATCCATTCTCCCATTGATGCGGTGAAGTAGTCCTGTGCCCTTAGCAGAGAAATTCAAAAAAGGCTGCCTGCCGGCAGAAATAAGCCCTGTTTTCCAACCATTATTAAAGAGTAAAAATAAAAAAGTCTTTATTCAATTTGCAACAAGGACAGACTACATGAAATTTAAAAGTTAATGTCCATTTCTGACAGCAATTAGCACAGTGCCAGACGTAAGAGCTCTGTCTAGAAAGGGTTAAGTACCACAACCACAGAGCGCTACATGCAGTTAGTTATTAGTTAGATTCAAAGGTGTCAATAGGACAATTATTAAATAAAGGTAGAAGCCCCCCCGACATGTTTCGCTACGATGTAGCGTCCTCAGGGGTATCGGGGCCAATGACAGCGAGCGGCGGTGTCAGTCTCATTAAGTATTCACTGCAACTAGCTGAACATGTGTCCACAATCAGTCGATAGCCTATCCAAGGAGGAATAGAGGACCGAGCCTCCTCCTCCGTTGATTGACAGATTCTGCCACCAATCACTTACTAGTTAGATGCCACCAATGAACAACACTCAAGTGCACAAGCACACCAGGCTGCTTGATGGTAATCGCTGTACATATAATTATAACATTACTATAATACAAGAAAGAGGTCACCGATGAGTTTATAGATAAGTGCACAGAGGCACAAAGTGAGAAAAGTGATGGGATAGTAACGAATGTGATTAGTAATAGTACCATTCTAGGTACAAACGCTGTGCCCTGATTAAAGACGATATTATAGTTGCTGTGAGCGGCACAATAATATTACTATGATCTAAAGAAGTTATTAGTGGGCTTATAGATCAATACGTTTATAGGGTAGAAAGACATAATAGGCAGAGTTATCATGGACACTGTAGATAAGTGTACGAGTCTACACACGGAGACAGACACACTGGTGTACTGGCATGACTGAATCAGAATGCCGTATATGCCGGACAGCAAGATAATCGCTATACACAGTATCGGGACACTGCTATTATGCAAAAAATAAATAAAAAAAAATAAAAAAGGTTTACTGGAGAGTTTGTAAAACGGTGCACAAACGCACAATGTGAACAGAGTGATACAATAATAATACAATTTTATTTAAAAAAAAAAGTTTACTAGAGAGTTTGTAAAACGGTGCACAAACGCACAATGTGAACAGAGTGATACAATAATAATACAATTTAACACGCTGGCGCTGTGAGGTGATTAAAGGTGATGTTACAATTACTGTAAGCAGCACAAAAGATGTTACTGTGATCTGGAAAGGTTATCAGTGGACTAATAGATCAATGCGCTAATAAACTAGGGTAAATCAAAATGAGCAGATTCATGATAGGCATTGCAAATTAGTATACAAGTATACACGCTGAAATACCAGAGATATACGCGCAAAGGTGTACCAGAACGGCATAGTAAGAATGCCATTTATGTCAGACAGCGATATAAGTAGTATACAGAATAATACAAAAATATCTATGGATAGATAAAAGGTATGAGATATTACACTCATCGGGCTTAGTAGAGACCAAGCATTCAGAGTCAGTTGCTATCAAAGTGACTCATAAAGAAACGCAGTGAGTTATAATTGATCAAAATATTCAAACCGCCGCTATGTCGCTTACCAAGCTGTAGCCTGGGGGGTACCTGAAGCAAATACTAAGTATGATTGATAGTAGTATATTCATATAAGAAATGTGGATAGTAAGGCAGATTATAAAGAGTTTAATGACTACATTGTCAGTACAGTACCAGAATAATCACACAAACTGAAGTATAGTTCCAGTGTTTGGGTAACGTGTAGGATTCACAGAAAAGCAGCAAACGTAAATCCCTCATTGAGGCCTCCTGGGCTGAGAGATCCAAGGCGATGGATCCAACGTGCCTCCTCCTGTAACAACTTGCGGTCAAGGTTACCTGCTCTAGGGCCAAGTTTGACTTGCGTAATGCCCCAGAATTTCAAGGAGCGAATGTCCCCATCATGTACAAGACGGATGTGCCTAGACAGTGGTGTATCCTCTTTTTGGTTTATAGTGCTTAGATGTTTAGAAATTCTCCTCCGTAATTCTTGTATTGTCTTCCCTACATATAACTTAGGACAAGAGCAGCTGGCTATGTAAATAACTCCCTTGCTACGGCAATTAATAAATTGTTTAATCCGATAGGATCTGTTATCAAGTGGATTGGTAAATTCTTTTGTAGTAGCCATTAAGTGGCAAAAAGAACATCGGCCACATGGATGAGAACCAGTGACCGATGTCTTCAGCCAATTTCTTGACACAGAAATCACTCCAGAATGATGACTATGCACCAGATAGTCACGTAGATTTCTACCTCTTCGATATGTGATGTTTGGTGTGGAAGGAACAACACCCTGTAAGTCAGGGTCTGCCAGGAGAACCGGCCAGTGACGTTCAAGAATATCACGAACCTGTTGGGAGCCAGTATCAAAGGTCCCAATGCATCTTATACTGGTCATTACAGCAGATTTGCCAGTGACTGTTAATTGTTGATCAGTAACGGATTTACGTTCACATAATAGATCTCTTCTATCAGTGGCTCTCGCTCTGGCATACGCTTTGTGTAGCCATTTTTTGGGGTATCCACGTGCCAAAAACTTAGTGAAAAGCCCACTACACTCCAATTCAAAAGACTGCTCGTCCGAGCAGTTACGTTTGGCACGGAGATATTGCCCTATTGGGATTCCCTTCTTTAAGGCAGGGGGGTGATAACTGTCCCAGTGCAGCAGGCTATTAGTGGACGTTGGTTTACGTGAGATATCCGTGTGGATACCACCAGCAGGATCCAGAGAGATTTTTAGGTCCAAAAAGATGATCTCCTTTTTATGAATGACGTGGGTAAATTTCATGCCTATATGATTAGAATTGAGTGTGTGCATGAAGTCGTGAAATGTGTTTAGGTCCCCATCCCATAGGAGGAGAATATCATCAATATATCTCCCCCAGAACAGGATGTGACAAGTGTATGAAGCTAAAGTGTCAGTGAAGACCAAGGTATCCTCCCACCACCCCAAAAATAGGTTTGCATAGGTAGGTGCACAAACAGTGCCCATAGCTGTTCCTTTGGTCTGCAAATAAAATTTGTGATCAAATAAAAAATAATTGTGAGTGAGAAGAAACCGGAGTAGTGATAGTAGGAATTTGTTATGTGCATGAAATTGAACTCCCTTGGTACCCAAAAAATGTGCAACTGCTGTAAGGCCAAATTGGTGTTGGATATTAGTATAAAGTGATTCTACATCTATACTGGCAATAAATGTAGAAGAGGTCACATGAATCTCCTGGATCCTGTTGATGGTATCCTTCGTGTCCCTTAGAAATGAAGGCAGGGAGGTGACAAATGGTGAAAGGATTTCATCCAAGTACATACTAATGCCTTGGGTAAGACTATCATTGCCAGACACGATTGGTCGACCCGGTATTGGGCGAGACATCTTGTGGATTTTCGGCAGTGCGTAGAATGTCGCTAGTGTAGGAGTAGGGTTATAGATGCGTTTGAATTCTTCATTACTAATCATATTCTGTGTCTTGGCTACATCAAGTAACGTGTATAATGCACTGAGGAACAGATCAGTCGGATTTTTCTCAAGGATCATATATGTAGTGGTGTCATCTAACAGTCTATGGACCATGGCAACATAGTCATCCTGGTCCATGACCACAATGTTGCCCCCTTTATCGGAGGGTTTTATGGTTATTCTATCATTGTGACACAATTCGTCCAATGCTATTCTTTCCATTTCACTGAGATTAGCTAATGCTCTTTTTTTATCTGGTCTGATTTTCTTCAAGTCAGCACATACTAGCTTGACAAAAACGTCTATATGGGCATATTGTGAAAATGGTGGGGTAAGCCTGGAGTTAGGACGTAATGAGGAGAAGGGACCAACTGCTGTAATGGGTCCAAATTCATTTTCATATAGGAGAGTTTCGAGATCTCTCAGTGTATTCTGTTCTGTACTGTCAGTTCCTCCCATATTCAGGGTATTATTTTTAAAGTATTTATATAAGGCCACTTTTCTGGCAAATAGGTTCACGTCCTTGGTCCAGGTAAACTCATCATACAATGGAGTGGGGGTAAAGGATAGACCCCTGCGTAGAAGTGTCAATTGAGAATTATTTAACTGAACAGAGGAAATATTAAACACTTGCATTTGATCACTCTCAATATGGGTTAGAGACATAGATGGTACTGCTGTTAGGTCAGATTCCACCGTGGATTCGTGATTCCTAAAAAAGGAAAGGTGTTGAGTGGGCCACTTGTGTGGGTCGTATTGCCCGTAGGGCATTTGCTTACTAGAGATGTTTGACTTGAACCAGTGCCAGTTGCACGGGGGGTTAGAGGTACACTTGAAGTAGCTGATACAACAGGTACCGAGAAAGATGATAGTGAGGCAGAGTGTGAGGAAGTAGTGGCATTCTGATGAGAATGGCATTTTGTGTTGGATCTGGTTTGCACCGTACTTTGTTTAGAGGAGTTAAATATATTATTAGTATTCTTACGTTTAGTACCCGGTTTAGAATTAGGAGATTGTGCCGTCTCGTCAATCCCAGATGCCTCTGAATCAGAAAAATCAGTAAAGATTTGTACACGTCTGGGGTTGTATTGTGAGTGTGTCTTATATGTATACGCTTGACCAGTGTCAAAATCCCTGCGGTCTCTGACGTATTTGCGATGCTTTTGCTCTTTTATCTCGGTCTGCAATTTCTCAATATTTTTTTGTAATTGGGTTTCACAATTGTTAAATTCAATCAGGGTATTAAATCCCTGAATATCACCAATTACTTTCTCAAGTTGTGAGACCCCTGTATACGATTTTTTGTTGTATATATGTCTCTAGACTGACAATCTCCCAGCAAGATCTAATATATTTCTGGTAGGTTCTCTGCAAATCCCTGAAGGCAGTATGTATATCAAATTGATGCAGTGGTACGTTATCTCTAGAGAACACGTATGCTGCTTCTGCGGAGAGTGTTTCTGAATTGATTCTCTTATTCAAAAAACCTGCCATAATCAGAGTATAGTATATATATATATATATATATATATATATATATATATATATAATCAAATATATAGAGTGGGTCCTGGAGATTGGGTGATTAACCCTGCAATTTAGCAAAAAATACAATATATATATATATATTTAATTATATATATATATACTATACTCTGATTATGGCAGGTTTTTTGAATAAGAGAATCAATTCAGAAACACTCTCCGCAGAAGCAGCATACGTGTTCTCTAGAGATAACGTACCACTGCATCAATTTGATATACATACTGCCTTCAGGGATTTGCAGAGAACCTACCAGAAATATATTAGATCTTGCTGGGAGATTGTCAATCTAGAGACATATATACAACAAAAAATCTTATACAGGGGTCTTCGCATTAATATTACCCCAAATTCCTACCGCAGTGATCCAGAATTCATTAAGGGGTGGGAGGAACTCCTAACTGAGAGTTCATTGAAATTACTACAATACATTTTGGACTTTGAGAAGCGTGATTATAACAAAACCGCTCTGCAACTTGAGAAAGAAATTGGTGATATTCAGGGATTTAATACCCTGATTGAATTTAACAATTGTGAAACCCAATTACAAAAAAATATTGAGAAATTGCAGACCGAGATAAAAGAGCGAAAGCATCGCAAATACGTCAGAGACCGCAGGGATTTTGACACTGGTCAAGCGTATACATATAAGACACACTCACAATACAACCCCAGACGTGTACAAATCTTTACTGATTTTTCTGATTCAGAGGCATCTGGGATTGACGAGACGGCACAATCTCCTAATTCTAAACCGGGTACTAAACGTAAGAATACTAATAATAGATTTAACTCCTCTAAACAAAGTACGGTGCAAACCAGATCCAACACAAAATGCCATTCTCATCAGAATGCCACTACTTCCTCACACTCTGCCTCACTATCATCTTTCTCGGTACCTGTTGTATCAGCTACTTCAAGTGTACCTCTAACCCCCCGTGCAACTGGCACTGGTTCAAGTCAAACATCTCTAGTAAGCAAATGCCCTACGGGCAATACGACCCACACAAGTGGCCCACTCAACACCTTTCCTTTTTTAGGAATCACGAATCCACGGTGGAATCTGACCTAACAGCAGTACCATCTATGTCTCTAACCCATATTGAGAGTGATCAAATGCAAGTGTTTAATATTTCCTCTGTTCAGTTAAATAATTCTCAATTGACACTTCTACGCAGGGGTCTATCCTTTACCCCCACTCCATTGTATGATGAGTTTACCTGGACCAAGGACGTGAACCTATTTGCCAGAAAAGTGGCCTTATATAAATACTTTAAAAATAATACCCTGAATATGGGAGGAACTGACAGTACAGAACAGAATACACTGAGAGATCTCGAAACTATCCTATATGAAAATGAATTTGGACCCATTACAGCAGTTGGTCCCTTCTCCTCATTACGTCCTAACTCCAGGCTTACCCCACCATTTTCACAATATGCCCATATAGACGTTTTTGTCAAGCTAGTATGTGCTGACTTGAAGAAAATCAGACCAGATAAAAAAAGAGCATTAGCTAATCTCAGTGAAATGGAAAGAATAGCATTGGACGAATTGTGTCACAATGATAGAATAACCATAAAACCCTCCGATAAAGGGGGCAACATTGTGGTCATGGACCAGGATGACTATGTTGCCATGGTCCATAGACTGTTAGATGACACCACTACATATATGATCCTTGAGAAAAATCTGACTGATCTGTTCCTCAGTGCATTATACACGTTACTTGATGTAGCCAAGACACAGAATATGATTAGTAATGAAGAATTCAAACGCATCTATAACCCTACTCCTACACTAGCGACATTCTACGCACTGCCGAAAATCCACAAGATGTCTCACCCAATACCGGGTCGACCAATCGTGTCTGGCAATGATAGTCTTACCCAAGGCATTAGTATGTACTTGGATGAAATCCTTTCGCCATTTGTCACCTCCCTGCCTTCATTTCTAAGGGACACGAAGGAAACCATCAACAGGATCCAGGAGATTCATGTGACCTCTTCTACATTTATTGCCAGTATAGATGTAGAATCACTTTATACTAATATCCAACACCAATTTGGCCTCACAGCAGTTGCACATTTTTTGGGTACCAAGGGAGTTCAATTTCATACACATAACAAATTCCTACTATCACTACTCCGGTTTCTTCTCACTCACAATTATTTTTTATTTGATCACAAATTTTATTTGCAGACCAAAGGAACAGCTATGGGCACTGTTTGTGCACCTACCTATGCAAACCTATTTTTGGGGTGGTGGGAGGATACCTTGGTCTTCACTGACACTTTAGCTTCATACACTTGTCACATCCTGTTCTGGGGGAGATATATTGATGATATTCTCCTCCTATGGGATGGGGACCTAAACACATTTCACGACTTCATGCACACACTCAATTCTAATCATATAGGCATGAAATTTACCCACGTCATTCATAAAAAGGAGATCATCTTTTTGGACCTAAAAATCTCTCTGGATCCTGCTAATAGCCTGCTGCACTGGGACAGTTATCACCCCCCTGCCTTAAAGAAGGGAATCCCAATAGGGCAATATCTCCGTGCCAAACGTAACTGCTCGGACGAGCAGTCTTTTGAATTGGAGTGTAGTGGGCTTTTCACTAAGTTTTTGGCACGTGGATACCCCAGTATAAGATGCATTGGGACCTTTGATACTGGCTCCCAACAGGTTCGTGATATTCTTGAACGTCACTGGCCGGTTCTCCTGGCAGACCCTGACTTACAGGTTGTTGTTCCTTCCACACCAAACATCACATATTGAAGAGGTAGAAATCTACGTGACTATCTGGTGCATAGTCATCATTCTGGAGTGATTTCTGTGTCAAAAAATTGGCTGAAGACATCGGTCACTGGTTCTCATCCATGTGGCCGATGTTCTTTTTGCCACTTAATGGCTACTACAAAAGAATTTACCAATCCACTTGATAACAGATCCTATCGGATTAAACAATTTATTAATTGCCGTAGCAAGGGAGTTATTTACATAGCCAGCTGCTCTTGTCCTAAGTTATATGTAGGGAAGACAATACAAGAATTACGGAGGAGAATTTCTAAACATCTAAGCACTATAAACCAAAAAGAGGATACACCACTGTCTAGGCACATCCGTCTTGTACATGATGGGGACATTCGCTCCTTGAAATTCTGGGGCATTACGCAAGTCAAACTTGGCCCTAGAGCAGGTAACCTTGACCGCAAGTTGTTACAGGAGGAGGCACGTTGGATCCATCGCCTTGGATCTCTCAGCCCAGGAGGCCTCAATGAGGGATTTACATTTGCTGCTTTTCTGTGAATCCTACACGTTACCCAAACACTGGAACTATACTTCAGTTTGTGTGATTATTCTGGTACTGTACTGACAATGTAGTCATTAAACTCTTTATAATCTGCCTTACTATCCACATTTCTTATATGAATATACTACTATCAATCATACTTAGTATTTGCTTCAGGTACCCCCCAGGCTACAGCTTGGTAAGCGACATAGCGGCGGTTTGAATATTTTGATCAATTATAACTCACTGCGTTTCTTTATGAGTCACTTTGATAGCAACTGACTCTGAATGCTTGGTCTCTACTAAGCCCGATGAGTGTAATATCTCATACCTTTTATCTATCCATAGATATTTTTGTATTATTCTGTATACTACTTATATCGCTGTCTGACATAAATGGCATTCTTACTATGCCGTTCTGGTACACCTTTGCGCGTATATCTCTGGTATTTCAGCGTGTATACTTGTATACTAATTTGCAATGCCTATCATGAATCTGCTCATTTTGATTTACCCTAGTTTATTAGCGCATTGATCTATTAGTCCACTGATAACCTTTCCAGATCACAGTAACATCTTTTGTGCTGCTTACAGTAATTGTAACATCACCTTTAATCACCTCACAGCGCCAGCGTGTTAAATTGTATTATTATTGTATCACTCTGTTCACATTGTGCGTTTGTGCACCGTTTTACAAACTCTCTAGTAAACTTTTTTTTTTAAATAAAATTGTATTATTATTGTATCACTCTGTTCACATTGTGCGTTTGTGCACCGTTTTACAAACTCTCCAGTAAACCTTTTTTTTTTTTTTTTATTTATTTTTTGCATAATATTTGTGTCCCGATACTGTGTATAGCGATTATCTTGCTGTCCGGCATATACGGCATTCTGATTCAGTCATGCCAGTACACCAGTGTGTCTGTCTCCGTGTGTAGACTCGTACACTTATCTACAGTGTCCATGATAACTCTGCCTATTATGTCTTTCTACCCTATAAACGTATTGATCTATAAGCCCACTAATAACTTCTTTAGATCATAGTAATATTATTGTGCCGCTCACAGCAACTATAATATCGTCTTTAATCAGGGCACAGCGTTTGTACCTAGAATGGTACTATTACTAATCACATTCGTTACTATTCCATCACTTTTCTCACTTTGTGCCTCTGTGCACTTATCTATAAACTCATCGGTGACCTCTTTCTTGTATTATAGTAATGTTATAATTATATGTACAGCGATTACCATCAAGCAGCCTGGTGTGCTTGTGCACTTGAGTGTTGTTCATTGGTGGCATCTAACTAGTAAGTGATTGGTGGCAGAATCTGTCAATCAACGGAGGAGGAGGCTCGGTCCTCTATTCCTCCTTGGATAGGCTATCGACTGATTGTGGACACATGTTCAGCTAGTTGCAGTGAATACTTAATGAGACTGACACCGCCGCTCGCTGTCATTGGCCCCGATACCCCTGAGGACGCTACATCGTAGCGAAACATGTCGGGGGGGCTTCTACCTTTATTTAATAATTGTCCTATTGACACCTTTGAATCTAACTAATAACTAACTGCATGTAGCGCTCTGTGGTTGTGGTACTTAACCCTTTCTAGACAGAGCTCTTACGTCTGACACTGTGCTAATTGCTGTCAGAAATGGACATTAACTTTTAAATTTCATGTAGTCTGTCCTTGTTGCAAATTGAATAAAGACTTTTTTATTTTTACTCTTTAATAATGGTTGGAAAACAGGGCTTATTTCTGCCGGCAGGCAGCCTTTTTTGAATTTAACTGTTGCACGCCCACCAACTATTGAGGTCCGCTCCATTGTATTTTTTGCTTAGCAGAGAAACACCCCCAAAACATAATGTTTCCACCTCCATGCTTGACAGTGGGGACGGTGTTCTTTGGGTCATAGGCAGCATTTCTCTTCCTCCAAACACGGCGAGTTGAGTTAATGCCAGAGAGCTCAATTTTAGTCTCATCTAACCACAGCACCTTCTCCCAATCACTCTCAGAATCATCCAGATGTTCATTTGCAAACTTCAGATGGGCCTGTACATGTGCCTTCTTGAGCAGGGGGACCTTGCGGGCACTGCAGGATTTTAATCCATTACGGCGTAATGTGTTACCAATTGTTTTCTTGGTGACTGTGGTCCCAGCTGCCTTGAGATCATTAACAAGTTCCCCCCGTGTAGTTTTCGGCTGAGCTCTCACCTTCCTCAGGATCAAGGATACCCCACGAGGTGAGATTTTGCATGGAGCCCCAGATCTATGTCGATTGACAGTCATTTTGTATGTCTTCCATTTTCTTACTATTGCACCAACAGTTGTCTCCTTCTCACCCAGCGTCTTACTTGTGGTTTTGTAGCCCATTCCAGCCTTGTGCAGGTCTATGATCTTGTCCCTGACATCCTTAGAAAGCTCTTTGGTCTTGCCCATGTTGTAGAGGTTAGAGTCAGACTGATTAATTGAGTCTGTGGACAGGAGTCTTTTATACAGGTGACCATGTAAGACAGCTGTCTTTAATGCAGGCACCAAGTTGATTTTGAGCGTGTAACTGGTCTGGAGGAGGCTGAACTCTTAATGGTTGGTAGGGGATCAAATACTTATTTCTCTGTGCACAATGCAAATAAATATATATAATTTTGACTATGTGATTTTCTGTTTTTTTTTTTTTATATATAATCTATCTCTCACTGGTAAAATTAACCTAGCCTAAAAATTCTAGACTGTTCATGTCTTTGACAGTGGGCAAACTTACAAAACCAGTAAGGGATCAAATACTTATTTCCTTCACTGTATATATATAAAATAATAAAAAAATAGTTTAGAAAGTTATCTGCAGCATCTCAGCTATTTAGTTTAGTATTAGGATAAGTTAGTGTCAGGGAACCGCCAAAAAGCGTAGTTAGGTATAGCGTCAGGGAATTTAGTGTCAGGCATCCGTCACCGCAGTTAGGTTTAGTGTTAGGGATATATCACTGTAGTTATGTTTTATTTTTTTGCTGTATACCAAACACATTTTACATGTGTCTAAGCACAACAAACATGTTCCAATGGAAATTTACTGCCGAAGAGGCATATTAATTTCTTACCTCTGATACAGACTCGTCGGAGGAGGGACCCGCTAGGAGACGCCCCAGGACCACCACCATAGTTGAAACCCCCAAGAGAAGTGACCCTGCCACAATTGAAACCCCAGAGCGAAGTGATCCCATTTGGACCCCCACACCAGACAATTATGAGCCCCAAATCCCAGAGTACACGGGCAGCCCAGGGATCAAATTTAACATGGCAGGGCTTAGTGAGATCGACTTTTTCAAGTTCTTTTTCACCAATAACTTTATAGAGCTTATGGTGTCCCAGACAAATATATATGGCCAACAGTATATCACCAAGAACCCCACATCATTTTATGCCCAATCCCACAGGTGGACTCCTGTAGACACAGCAGAGTTGGGCAAGTTCTGGGGACTGCTCTTGAACATGGGGCTTCTGAAAAAGCCATCCATTAGGGCCTACTGGAGCACAGACATGTTATACCACACCCGATGTACCGCATGGCCATGTCCAGGATGCGTTATGGGCCAATACTTCTCTTCTTGCATTATGCTGATAATGAGCAGTGTCCATCCCAAGATGACCCCAGTTTTGACCGTTTGCATAAACTGAGGCCCCTATTAGACCATTTCAGTGCCTGCTTTGCCCAAGCATACACCCCCGAGAAGTGTATTTCTATTCATGAGTCCCTGGTACATTTTAAAGGGAGGCTTCAATTCCACCAGTACCTGTTGAATAAGAGGCAAGGTATGGCATGAAGATGTATAAGCTGTGCGAGAGTGCAACAGGGCATACCTACAAATTTAGGATATATGAAGGGAAGGACACCAGTATTCAGCCCCCAGAATGCCCCCCCTTTACTGGGAGTTATGCAAAAATTGTGTGGGATTTGGTGCACCCACTGCTGGACCAGGGTTACCACCTCTACCTGGATAATTTTTATACCAGCTTCCCACTCTTCAAGTGTCTCGCTTCCATAAGTACTGTTGCATGCGGCACTGCTAGAAGAAATATGAGAGTCCTCCCTAAGACATTGCTTGGGCAAACACTCAGAAGGGGTTAGAGCAGGGCACATCCTAGCAGCAACATATTGTGTGTCAAGTACAAGGACAAGAGAGTTGTCCTTGTATTGACAACAATACATGGCCACACAAGTACCCATGTACCAGTACGAGGTACTACCAGTACAGAGACCCCCAAATCAGACTGCATCCTGGAGTTCAATAAGTACATGGGATGGGTGGACTTGTCAGATCAAGTCCTGAAGCCCTACAGTGCCATGCAGAAATCTAGGGTGTGGTATAAGAAGTTGGCCATGCACATCATACAGATGGCATTGTACAATGGGTACGTGCTAGATCTATGTGCAGGCCAGAGGGGAACTTTCCTGGAATTTCAAGAGGTGGTTATCAAGAACCTAATCTTTAGGGACCAGGAAGGGGGAACACCTAGTACTTCTGGAAGCGAGGCCACACGCATTATACCAGGGCAACACTTTCCAGGAGAAGTTCTCCAAACGTGGGCAAGGGAAAGAGGTGCAGAGTCTGCTATAAGATGGGGATATAGAAGGACACAATATACCAATTAGACACGTGTCCCAAAAAACAGGGCTCTGTATGAAAGTGTTTTATATATCATACATCCCTTGATTTTTAATTTACCCGAGTTTTACTTACCCTAATGCACTCCGCATAGCTTAGCCCCCTCATCTTTCCCTTCTGAGCCCTGCCGTGTGCCCAGGCAGCAGATAACAGCCACATGTAAGGCATTACCATACCCGGAAGAACCCACATTACAATTTATGGGGTGTATGTCTCTGGTGGCACATGCTGGGCACAATATATTGGACACTGAAATAGCATATATGTATAAAAAATGAAAATCTCACTCTGCACCATCTGCTGTGCATTACCTTTTACACAATACCTGTGGTGTCAAAATGCTCACTACACATCTAGATGAATGCCTTAAGGGGTGTAGTTTTTAAAATGCGGTCACTTCTTGGGGGTTTCAACTGTACTAATACCTCTGGGGCTCTGCAAATGCGACATGGCACCGGAAAACCAATTCAGCAAAATCTGGACTCCAAAGAACTCATAGCACTCCTTCCCTTCTGAGCCCTTCCATTGGCCCAAACAGCAGTTTATCACCACAAATGGGTTATTGCCACACTCAGGAGAAGTTGGGGAACAAAATGGGGTGTTTCACTCCTTGTGAAAATAAGAAATTTTAAGCAAAAACAACATATTATTGGAAAAAATGTCATTTTTTTTAATTCACAGCCCAATTCAAATAAGTACTGTGAAAAAACTGTGGGTCAAAAATGGTCACAACACCCATAAATGAGTTCCTTGAGGGGTGTAGTTTCCAAAAAGCAGTCACTTCTGGTGGGTTTCCTTTGCTCTGATACCTCTGGAGCTCTGCAAATGCGACATGGCACCCGAAAGCCAATCCAGCAAAATCTACACTCCAAAGAACACATAGTGCTCCTTCCCTTCTGAGCCCTCCCATGGGCCCAAACGACAGTTTAACACCACAAATAAGGTATTGCCGCACTCAGGAGAAATTGGGCACCAAAATGGGGTATTTTATTCCTTGTGAAAAGAAGTAATTTTGAGAAAAAACTACATATTATTGGAAAACATTACACGTTGTTTGCTATGATTTGGCACCACAAGACCTCTTCAAACCTGACATGGTGCCTAAAATATATTATAATAAAAAAAGTGGCCCCAAAATCCTATAGGTGCTCCTTTGCTTCTGAGGCCTGTGTTTTAGTCCAGTAGCACACTAGAGCCACATGTGAGACATTTCTAAAAACTGCAGAATCTGGGCAATACATGTTTAGTTATGTTTCTCTGTTAAAACCTTCTGTGTCACAGAAAAAATGGATTAAAATTGCATTTTTGAAAATGTCACCTTTACTTTGCTTTAATTCCTGTGAAACGCCTAAAGGGTTAAGAAACTTTCTAAATGCTGTTTTGAATACTTTGAGGGCTGAAGTTTTTAAAATTGGGTGTTTCATGGGGGTTTCTAACAGCAGCTCAAAGCCACTTCAGAACTGAACTGGTACCTAAAAAAAAAGGCTTTTGAATTTTTTTGAAAATTTGAGAAATTGCTGCTTATGTTCTAAGCCTTGTAACATCCTATAAAAATAAAAATAAAAGGATGTTCAAACAACGATGCCAAAATATATTAGACATATGGTAAATGTTAATGAGTAACTATTTTGTGTGGTATAACCATCTGCCTTACAAGCATATACATTTACATTCTGAAAAATGCAAATTTTTCAAAATTTTCTCTAAATTTTGCTATTTTTCACCAAAAAAAACACTGAATGTATCAACCACATTTTACCACTAACAAAGTCCAATGTGTCACAAGAAAACAATCTCAGAATCGCTTGGATTAATAAAGGCATTCCAAAGTTATTACCACATAAAGTGACACATGTCCGATTTGAAAATGGGCTCTGAGCCTTAAGGCCCAAACTAGGCTGCGTCATTAAGGGGTTAAAAGTAAATGTGAAAAATGTAAGTCCCATAAGGAACAAAAAAATGTGAAAAAAAAAAGTGTAATCCATTGATGTCAAATAAAAATAAATGTTTTAAAAAAAAAAATCGTTCCTTTATTTGTTTTTTTACATTTTATTTATTAAAAACTATGTAACACAAAATGGCTCCCAGATATTTGATATCGAAATAACAAACTCTGCTATAAATGTAAATACATGACTATTAAACAGGTAAGTATACTTACTCCAAAATGGTACACAGAGAAAGTACAACTTAAGGAGTAATTTTATCACATTTCCAAATTGTCATTATTAATTGCTTCACATTGTGAGCAATTTCTGCACAATAACTTAATAATTAATAATTCATTAATAAGTCCTAACCCAATTAATTGTAGCTTGATTCAGCAGATAAATAACATGACCATGGTTTCGGCTCTAATTTGAATAACAGTTTTTTTTACTGCTTCAGTTCAGTTGAGCCCACTATTTGTATTGATCCCTCATGTGAAGCAAATTATTATTTTTCCACAATCTCTAGTTAGGCAGCTGTAAATATATGATAGATATTATACAAAATTTTGTGCTTAACCTGGGTTTTCCGGGTCTTTTTCATGCCTCCTAAAAATATTTTTCCATGCCAGCTGAGAGGACATGCTCTTCCTACTCCCCCTTACTGCTCACAGCATACAGTCTCACATACACAGAGAGGGAGAGATACTGCAGCGACATCCACTCAACCCTGTCTTCTACCCTATTAGAAAGCTACAGAATTCTTCAAGAATTGAACTAAATTTGCATAAAACTGGAAAACTTTTATAAGATAAAAGGCCTGCACACTGAGGATTGAGAGGATATGTAAGCATATTCACAGAACCTGCTGGCAAGGAAAGGGGAACTACAGGCTGCTGGAAGATGAGGAAGATGCCACTTTCTCCTAATAACATATATTACACTACACTATATTATGACACTAAGAATACTTTAAGTTTACAAGTTGTTTTCAAGTCTCTAAACAAGTCAATGAAAGCACTAAATTTCACAAACTCCATGAATTCCAAAGATTATATATTTTTTCTTTTTGTAGATCTTTTTTGTCAGTTCTTAAAGCCGTCCTTAATAATAATTTAGGATAGTGTAATACAGTGGTGTTAATTTCTATGGCGGAGCAGGTAGCTATCAGCTGAGCTCTCTGCTCTGCAATTTACTAGGATCAGGGAGGCAGGTGCCCCCGGGCTGACTCTGTTGTAGTTTAGGGTCGCGGGGAGATGAGTAGCGCATGGGCAAGTTGAAGAGAATCTCTGTGATTCTCCTGCACAGAACATGTGACCTCCGCCTGAGTGGCTGCATTATATGACGTCACTTCTGATGTATAATGCAGCTGCCCCGGGTCACACTTTGTGCAGGAGAATCATAGGTCCTCTGACCAGGCTGGAATAAAATATGGGACCCTGCAGTTTGCTGCACTGCACAGCCCCATCTAGTGCCCAGGGAGGACAGAAGAAGAAGAAAGAGCTGGAGGGGAGCAGTGACACACAGCTCTCCTCACCTCCTGCCTGCAACTTCTACCAGGCAGCTGATGAAGATTCCTCCAACGACATCAGGATAGGTAAGAGGAAACTGTAATGTTATGTGTGGGGGAGGGGATTCTGTGTAAAAAGTTTTTGTGGGGGAGGGGTGACTTGGCTGTGAATGTTGTGTGGGGGAGGGGGAACTTGACTGGAAGTGTAGTTGCACACGACCGAGTTCGGGCTATGACAAACGGTCCATGTGTTGGCCGCATTTCCTGGCCCGACCATGGTACAGGAGAACGGGACTCCTGGCATCATAGACCTTTTATGATGCTAGGGGTCTCTGCCTCCTGCTATTCCGGACGGTATTATTTGTTCAGTATGGAACAGCTGTACCGTGGGGAGGCAGGGACTCCTAGCATCCTAAATGTCTATGATGCCAAGAGTCCCGTTCACCTGTACCGTGGTCGGGCCGGGAAATGCGGCCGACACTCTGACCGTTTTTCACGGCCTGAACTCGGTCGTGTGCAAGAGGTGTAAATGTAATGTGTTGGGTGAGGGAAATCTGTTTTCATTTTTTTTTATTAAAAAAATCTTTCAGATACAGCTTCTCTATGTTCTGTATGCATAGTAGATGTATCTTGCCGTCAAAGCTAAATCCGTCAGGTCTGCAGGACTGACAGCTTAAAGGGGTTTTCCAGCCTGTAAAAATTGATGGCCTAGCCTCAGGATAGGCCATCAATAGCTGATGGGTCGGGGTCCGACTCCCCCGGACCCCCGACAATCAGCTGTTTTGAAAAGGGTACGAGTGCTGCTTCCCCTTCATTTCTGCTTGCTCACTGTGAATCGTCGACACGCATTTAGCGGGGATTCACAGGTATTGCAGCCTTTTCTCCAATTGAAGTGAATCGTAGAAAAGGCCTGTGAATACCTGTGAATCGCTGCTGCGTGTCGACGATTCACAGTGAGCAAGAAGAAATGAAGCGAAAGGAGCGCTCGTATGAGCGCTGCACCCCTTTCAAATCAGCTGATCGGCGGGTCCCGGGAGTCTGACCCTGATCCATCATCTATTTATGGATTATCCTGAGGATAGGACATACATTTTGACTGGATGGAAAACCCCTTTAAACGAACGCTGGTCCTGTGTGTCAGGATCCAGCTAATATCGATCACATCTAAGTTCATGAATCGATGTCATCAGCTAATCGACTTGTTTATGCAGCCAATAAAATGGTCGCTAGTCGGCAACACATCTCCCTGTGTACACAGGGATATGTGCTGCTGACATGATGGAAATGTAGGGGGATGAACAATTGTAGTAACGAGCACTCGTCCCCGTAAATAACCGATCATAGCTCCTTGTGAAAGGAGCAAAAAAGTGCTGTTCGACGAGCCGCTTCGTGGATCAGTGGTCATTTTCATGGCCCTTGTCAGGCCGTGTAAATGAAACCTAGAGAAATACAATAGTTGACGAGGTTTCTGTATTTCTTTTTTTTAAATCTTGTCATATGATACACTTACGTTGCTGTTTCTTGGCTGTTCCACCACTGATGCTTTTGTGGGTCCCCTGATGCTCCTTTATCTATAATCTGGGGTCATGTCTGGCATCTATAACAATGGCGCATCTCGCTGAAGTAATGTGGGATTGTCATAGACAATACTCAATGGCACTAGGTTATAAAAGAAAAGAAGCATCAGGGACCAAGAAACCGTCAGTGGTGGAACAGCCAAGAATTGGCAACGTAAGTGTATGATTGACAATGTGTCTTATGTATTCATGTTCAGTTAATATGAGGTTTAAAAAATAAAACGTGTGATTTTAGCATGAAAACATCACCACCAGCCGCCGTCGTCTTTTGATGATGGCTGTATTCAAAGCCCAGTTACCCCTGCCGCCTGTCATGTCCGTGGCTGCAGGCCATCAGGTTCACTCTCCCCTTGACGGCCGCAGCCATGGGTCTGCGAGCGCTGGCCCCAGTCTCCTCCTCAGGAGACACCAGCGCTCACTTCCACTCACCTCGGCCGGGTCCCATAGGGTGCTTTAATGATATAATCAGCCCATGAGTGCCCTGGAATATAGAGGGGCCCAGCCCCTTGCTTCAATGCCTGAGCGTTGTTTGTTGATTCCTAGTTTTTCTATGCAAATGGTCTCCCAGTGTTTTCCAGTTCCCAGTGTTTCCTGTATCCTATATCCCGTGCTATCCTGGTCAAGTGCCGTGCTGTGCTGTAGTCGTGCTGTGCTGTATTCTACGCCTATCCTGCTACTCCACGCCTAACGTCTACCCACTGCCTAGTCCCAGCCAAGCCTGCCTTTCTACTGTCCGAGCTGCCACAGGTACCCTATACGAACTATAGACCTTGACCTGCGCCCTGTTGGCCAGCTGCCAAGGCGGTACGGCCCAGTGGGTCCACAAACCCTACGTGACACCGCCTTTATACGGCAGGTGGAGGTAAACAGATTAAGGATAGGCCGCTACGTATGGGCCAGTGCAGTATGCTTGCCCCCCAAGGCTAAAATTTGCCGGCCTAAGCAAGGGTCCCGTCTCGGCGTGTGGCACCATCTACAAAGAGGGAATTGCATGGCACCATCTACAGGGGCAGTGCATAGCACTATCTACAGGGGGGTAATTATAGGGGCCATAGTCTTGTAGATATCTCCGAGATAGACTTTTTTTTTGAGGGGGGTAAACATATGTTTTGGGGCTTGTGCCCCTGATCTTTTAAGACCCTAGCTTGGTGTAATAAACAGTGTTTTATTGAACGTTATACATTGATAGTTATACCATGATGCTTGGACTTGCAGAAAAGCTGCAGAAAAGCATCACTTGAAATCTAATAAAGATATGGGCTTACACTTAGTGTACAGATCATAGTATAGTATATGAGATGTGACATGACAAGGTTGTTATAGGTCTATGTACATGTCAAGGACTGACACACAGTTTAACAAGAACATGTTTAGCACCATTAGTCTATATATTCCATGAGCAAAGAAATCATGTCCTTTCCTTGTCATGTAGCTGCAAATTACATAAGGGTTCTTTCTGTATTCATCTTTCATGTGACGTGCATTCACTAATCTTAACATATTAATTCAATGAGTTTTGTTTTTTGGTCAAAGCCTTTATCTAGCAAAAGTTACTTGAAGGTAAAGTACAGTAAAGACAAATCTTAACAAACTTTAATTTTGATAACCTTAGTTTATACATAATGAGCGGAAAAAATATTTCTGCGATCTATAGTGTTACATTTTCAGATCATGTTGAACATAATAATTACATTGCCAACTGGCATAGAACAAGAAAAGTGGTGAAATTACACAGGCAGCTTTTATCTTCTTTTTTACACTTCCACAATGAGGCTTTAGGATAATTGTGCCTCCCTTTGCTACAAATGATGACAGTCGTTATACATTATCTTGCAGAAAGTGAAACAGCATGGCTCAATGAATTCCATTATCGTTTCACCACATAATAAAAGAGATTGTTTGCAGTTAGATAGAATAAAATTGTAAGCTCTATTGGTTGTGACGACAGGTGCCGATTGAGGGAATCCGCTGGGGGGTCCCCTGAATAGTCATAAAGAACTTTTTCTACATATTTAAACTTATACAGAAATATATATTATATAATGACAATATCTTCATTGAAGATGTGTGTGCAAAACAGTTTTTTGCAGTGTAAGGTGGTATTGGTGAAATAGTCAGGGGTGTCATGGTGACTTTTTCATCTGGCAGGGCACTCTTAAAAGAGGCCCTCTTCGCCCTGCCAGTTTCAACTGTATTAGTTGAATACAAGATTGAGCCCGTGAGCAGTGAGCACAGCTGCAACAACACACTGCTCCTTGCTCCCCAGGCCTCTACTGCTCCAAGTGCCACACGGGACACTGGGTCCTAAAGCCGTTCAGCATCCTGACATAGTGTGTAGCGGCATGCACAATATCCTGACACTGGGTGAGCATATGAAGCAGAGAACTTGTTCAGTCCTGGGGTGAATAGATGGAACATAAAATATGTTTTTTATAGTAACATAGTTTTATTTACTAATAACCTATTTGCGAGCAGTGCCACAATTTTTCTAACTTTTTTTTTGCAAGAATGTCCAGCCTAGAAATATTACAATACCTTATCAAGTCCCTATTTGCCTAACCATACCTTTTATTCTCATGACCACATCGACAAACACAGTGCAAGCTTTTTTCAGACAGTATAGTATATTTTATTTTTAGGATGACATCCCTGGAAAATGTACACGTGAGTCTGTGTTCAGCATCATGTTCTGCGGGACCATTTTAAACAGTCTCGCCAAATAACCAAACATTTGCAACCGTTGCATATGTCTGCCTTCAAATGCATTTAAAAAGTATTTTTTATACGGTTATATTAAAAAGCACAGTTGACATTTTCTGATTACAGTCCATATGCACCACTTTGTAAGCGTCCTGGCGTTTATGTTATCCATACACCACAAACATGTGAATGAAGCCTAGTTTGTATGATGCTCACAATAGCGTTACTTGTACAAGTAGTTTATCTTATTAGAGAGGCTAACAACTCCCTGGATTTAGAATGTGATGCCATAAAGGCTCTGTAGGTGTCCCAAAACTTTTGTCCATATAGTGTATGTAGCCTAAATGAATTCACCATTTTAAAAATGTTTATCTTATGCACTATGTGAGACCCCATGCACATGACCGTAAAAATCATCCGCAATTGCTTCTATTGTCCACGGACACCTTCCCGTTTATTTACAGGAAAGTGTCAGGGCCGTAGAAGTGTACCACAAAAGATAGGACATGTCCTATCTTTTGCTATTTACTATCCGTGCTCCTATACTTTATATGGGAGTATGGGCCAAAAATGCGGCCCGTGTACGCGGCCATTAGTGCCTGCAACCAGAGATTGCGGGGACGGCCGTGTGCATGGGGCCTAACCTTTTTGAATTCAGATAACTCAGTACATTTACTTGTGATTCTAGGAAAGCTAAAGATTTCAACAATGAAATTTGGTAAATGACAAACTCATCTCTGATACCAGGACCACCTCTGCACTGTATCAACAGGTCCTAACTTATGTTTTTCCACTAGTAATAACAAATCTGTAAAATGTCACTCAGTGTTGTCTTATCTCCAATTGATTTTAAAGGAGCACGCAAATTCAATGCAGTCAAATGGGACCAGATACAGCCCATTCTGGAAATCCCTGAGGGTCCCGAGGGTTGGACCACCACCAATAATACTTTTGGAGTATATTTAGACAATATGCCATAGTTGCAAGTGTATTATGGATAATACCATGTAAACTAATTATTAGCTCATTTTGGAATATTGATGCATTTTATAATTAATGAGAAATTAGAAAGCAAGAAAAAAAGGAGGGGAGTCTTTCCTACAGAAAATTAACTACTGTATGTCACTTATTTTTGCCTTTTCAAAGAAAGCATACAGATAAAAACAAGCGGACATATATACACAAAACCACAAAAAAAGGCCATACTTACAAAAGGACACAGACAGGTCAGAAATGCTGATGAAGGAGAGTGAACAGGTGCATTAAGTAATAATAGCCACTCCCACTAGTCTAGAGGGGAGTGGCGTGTGGTGCATGGGATGTGTTGTAAAAAATAATAAATGAATGGTGTATGTGCAAGTGATAATAATATGAGTGAAATATAGGGGGCAGTAATGAGTAAAGTGCCCAAATAAAAGAATAATGGGGTGCAGGTGTGTGAAACATGGAGGGATAGTGTGTAAGTCATGAGGCGCAACGTGTATAGCCAGGTAGAAGCCTATTTGTGACACCTTGATAATTCATAGAGCGGGCTACCCTGCTTGCTATGCCAGATAACAGCACACCATGCTCTCCCAGCATCAAAGACCTGGCTGTGTCCAAAAGAAGCAAATATAATGCAAGTAATCATGAAAAATACCTGGGGTATTAGTAATCCCCAGACTTGCGAGTCCCTAACTGTTTTTTTATCTGTATGGTTTGTATATCAGGAACAATAAGTTCCAGTTAGGGACTCGCAAGTCTGGGGATCCTTGTCGTGGATTGCGAGCTTGCGTCCTTTTGGCCAAAATGATTACTATTACCCCAGGTATTTTTCATGCTTACTTGCATTATATTTGCTTCTTTTGGACACAGCCAGGTCTTTGATGCTGGGAGAGTATGGTGTGCTGTTATCTGGCATAGCAAGCAGGGTAGCCCGCTCTATGAATTATCAAGGCGTCACAAATAGGCTTCTACCTGGCTATACACGTTGCGCCTCATAACTTACACACTATCCCTCCATGTTTCACACACCTGCACCCCATTATTCTTTTATTTAGGCACTTTACTCATTACTGCCCCCTATATTTCACTCATATTATTATCACTTGCACATACACCATTCATTTATTATTTTTTACAAAACATCCCATGCACCACACGCCACTGCCCGCAAGACTAGTGGGAGTGGCTATTATTATTTAATGCACCTGTTCACTCTCCTTCATCAGCGTATCTGACCTGTCTGTGTCCTTTTGTAAGTATGGCCTTTTTTTGTGCTTTTCAAAGAAAGTTCTATTTCTGTGTATGTATTCACACTGTGAACTACTGTTTAAAATTGCTTGACCTCGTCTGTCCTTTTTTGTGACACAAAATGGCAAACATTTTAAAAATTGTCTAAACCAACAGAAAGCATTCCAGAATTACAGGAAAAGTAATCAAAACTCCACTAATAAAAGCACAGGAATTTTCATTATTATTTAGACTGAGGTTATGAAGGTTCAAAACATAAAGTACATTAGCTTTTTCTTTTGTTTTAACATCCAAGTTTGCCTGATATACTAGTTTTTGTTGTTGACAGGGAAGCATACAAAAAAGATACTTAATTAAACTACAATAAGTAAAAGTGAGCAAATAGTTTAAAAAACACAGGTCCGCTGTATTGCACCATGCAGTTAATTCTAAAATGTTTCCCATATTAGTTCCAAATTGAAAAATAGCTAAATATGGTCATAAAACATCCAGATAAATAGTATCATATAGTGCCCAGATAGTATCATATAGTGTCCAGATATAGTAAACTAGTATAGAAAACCTGTTACATGGGTTTGCTAGCAAAAGGAATGCAGTGGTCTGTTAATATATATAAATACTCCCCATAGCTGCCCCTACAAAGTATAATGCCCCCATAGCTGCCTCCACACAGTATAATGCCCCCATATCAGCTCCTCCCACAGTATAATGCCCCTCATAGCTGCCCCCACAGTATAATGCCTATCATAGCTGCCCCCACAGTATAATGCCCCCCATAGCTTCCCACATACAGTATAATGGCACCCATAGCTGCCCCCACAGTATAATTCCCCCATACCTTCCCCCACACAGCATAATGCTCCCGGTAGCTGCTCCCACACAGCATAATGCTCCCCGTAGCTGCCCCCACACAGCATAATGCTCCCCGTAGCTGCCCCCACACAGCATAATGCTCCCCGTAGCTGCCCCCACACAGCATAATGCTCCCCGTAGCTGCCCCCACACATCATAATGCTCCCCGTAGCTGCCCCCACACAGCATAATGCTCCCCGTAGCTGCCCCCACAGTATAATGCCCCCCTCCCTCCCATACACAGTATAATGCCCCCCTCCCTCCCATACACAGTATAATTCCCCCCTCCCTCCCATACACAGTATAATGTCCCCTCCCTCCCATGCACAGTATAATTCCCCCTCCCTCCCATACACAGTATAATGCCCCCCCCCTCCCTCCCATACACAGTATAATGCCCCCCCCTCCCTCCCATACACAGTATAATGCCCCCCTCCCTCCCATACACAGTATAATGCCCCCCCTCCCTCCCATACACAGTATAATGCCCCCCTCCCTCCCATACACATTATAATGCCCCCCCTCCCTCCCATACACAGTATAATGCCCCCCCTCCCTCCCATACACAGTATAATGCCCCCCTCCCTCCCATACACAGTATAATGCCCCCCCCCATCCCTCCCATACACAGTATAATGCCCCCCCATCCCTCCCATACACAGTATAATGCCCCCCTCCCTCCCATACACAGTATAATGCCCCCCCTCCCTCCCATACACAGTATAATGCCCCCCCTCCCTCCCATACACAGTATAATGCCCCCTCCCTCCCATACACAGTATAATGCCCCCCTCCCTCCCATACACAGTATAATGCCCCCCTCCCTCCCATACACAGTATAATGCCCCCCTCCCTCCCATACACAGTATAATGCCCCCCTCCCTCCCATACACAGTATAATGCCCCCACCCTCCCATACACAGTATAATGCCCCCCACCCTCCCATACACAGTATAATGCCCCCATCCCTCCCATACACAGTATAATGCCCCCCACCCTCCCATACACAGTATAATGCCCCCCACCCTCCCATACACAGTATAATGCCCCCCTCCCTCCCATACACAGTATAATGCCCCCCTCCCTCCCATACACAGTATAATGCCCCCCTCCCTCCCATACACAGTATAATGCCCCCCTCCCTCCCATACACAGTATAATGCCCCCCTCCCTCCCATACACAGTATAATGCCCCCTCCCTCCCATACACAGTATAATGCCCCCCTCCCTCCCATACACAGTTTAATGCCCCCCTCCCTCCCATACACAGTTTAATGCCCCCATATGTACGGACCAAATAGAAAAATAATAACATACATACTTACGACAGGTGGAGGATCCTTTGCCTCCTCTCCACTGCGCTCAGTGTGCTGTGAGCGGCTCGGAGAAGGCAGGCACGATGTAGTGACGTCATCGCGCCTATCTGCACCGAGTCACTTACATCGCACAGACCGGAGGAGGAGAACAATCCTCCACCAGGCGGGGTAACGGGGATAGGTAAGTATGTATGTTATTATTTTTCTATTAGGTCCGTACATATGGGGGCATTATACTGTGTATGGGAGGGAAATAGGGGCATTATACTGTGTATGGGAGGGAGGAGGGCATTATAATGTGTATGGGAGGGATGAGGGACATAATACTGTGTATGGGAGGGAGGGGGGCATTATACTGTGTATGAGAGGGGGGCATTATAGCTACGCCACTAATCACTCACATCTCCTTCCTCAGTCTTCTGGCTGTGGGCGGAGCTAACTGGCGGTTGGGCTGTGGGCGGAGCTCTATGTGAGCTTCGGACACCATGCCCTTCTTGGTTATATAATAGTGTGTACAACATCCAGATAAATAGCATACACATAATCCCAAAAATAGTGTATGCTGTATTTATGTGTATATATGTGTATATATATATATATATATATATATATATATATATATAGGGCATATAGCTTCTCGTTAAATAGTCATATAGAATCCAGATAAAGAATGTCATACAGCATCCAGATAAATGCCATGAAGAATCCACGTAAATAGGGACTGAGAAAGGGACAGTGTAATTCACTGTCAGACTGTGATAATCTGGGTTTAGTAAAAAAAAAAAAAAAAAAAAAAAGGTTATACACTGTATAACAGAAAGTTATACATTTTTTCAATATACTGTCTGTATCAATTCCTCATGGTTTTTATCATCGTTACTTGCTATAATTGAATAGGGAGATTGATTGTTTACTTTCAGTGGATAAACATTGTCCTGGTTATATGATGGACAAACTGGTGCTCGATTTTTACAGTTACAATATATCAGTATGAGAGCTCTATCTTCTAAAGAGCTATGCATCTTTGTGTTCATCACATAACCAGGACAAATTTGTATTCACTGAAAGAAAACAATGAAAGTCCCTATTGTATGACAGCAACCAGAGATATTGAAAACCATTAGGAATTGATACAGAAAGTATATTAGAAAATTCAATAACTTTTCGTTATACAATGAATATTGCTGAGTCAGGAATTCTCCTTAGGCATCATTCACACGAGCATGTCCGATTTGCGTGCGCAGAAAAACGGACCGTATTTCCTGCATTTCATGTCCGTGTGCCATCAGTGTGCTTTCCGTTCTGCATCAGTGTGCATGGCGTGTGGCATCCGTTTTTCACGTCCGTGATTCTCCTCTGCAAGCACTTCCTTTTTCTTTTTTTCAATTTCTCTGCATTTCTTTAGCAACTAATGTGTGAAACATAGAAAGCACACGGATGTCGCAAAGAGAGATTAATATAGGACATGCAGTGAGTCTCATGCAACGGACACTCGCTGCATGAAAAATCACGCATTTCTCAATAGCCCTATTGACTTGCATGGGTCCGTGTGCTGTCAGTTATTTCATCGGACGCGGAACACCCTCGTCTGAATGAGCCCTTAGGCTCGCCCTAAATTTTAGATTTGTATTGTTGGATTCTGTCACTAGACAGAAAGTCTAATATCTATAGTCATTGCCGGCCTTAGCTACGTGCTACCCGTGCGGTCGCACAGTGCGCCGGCCGCCATGCTGCAACGGGGCGCCAGTGGGTGAATTTCCCCTGCGCTGCGGCTACTGCTCGGGGCGCCAGCAGGTCAGGTGTAACTCACTGATCTCAATAATGGCTTCCCCGCGCCGCGACTACCGCTCTCCTGCTCGCCGTCCTCGTCTTACGTCCTGAGTGATGATCAGGCGTGGTGACATCACTCAGGACGCAAGTCAGGGAGGAGACTATATTACCATGCATTCCTGGTCTGGCATGATCCGCTATTTCCCCAGGGCTCCGCTCCAGCAGCATCAGTGGGCACAGTGCACTGTAAGAAGCCCAGCAAGTCAGTCAACTGTGGGCTTTGGTTGTATGGGGGCACTGATGGGGGTGTAAAAATGGCAAATGGGCAGAGGATTCAGTGCCACCTTGATGCCCATTTGCTTCTTATTGCCCCTTTAGTGTCCTGTTCAGTGCCCCTTCAATGCCCATTTGCCATTTATTGCCCATTTATTGTTCTTCTGTGACAAAGGGTGCTAAAGGGGCAGTAAATGGCAAATATGCATCAAGGGGGCACTGAACATAAGGACTAGAGATGAGCGAACTTATGAAAAGTTCGGTTCGGCAAGTTCGCCGAATTTCGTGCAAAAGTTCGATTCGGACCGAACTAGTTCTGACCGAACCTGTAATACAAGAAAGCCCCTAAAAATCGTGTATAACACTGTTTTAAAGCCCTAGAAGCCCTGTATAACACTCTTAGGTCACCCATGAGTGTATCCAAGTACTTTTGAGCTGTCTTTAATGCAAAGTTGGTGTCAAAGTTACGCCAACATGTATGGCTCTAGGAAAACGGATGGGACACGGAGATAACTAACAGAAACCACTGCACTTGTGCATGTTGTATGCTTAATGCATTGTTAAAAAAGGTACAAAAATTTACCATTTTAGGCGGCTGATGCCTGCCAGGGTTCATACATATAAGGTGGTAAAAGAAGAAGCAATGGCTTTTGACAAGCCCTCCAAAAATTGACCCTTTTTATTAGCAGATGCCTGCCGGGGTTCTTCCATACATGGATGTAAAAGCAACAAGCAATGGCTTTTCACAAGCCCTCCAAAAATTGACCCTTTTTATTGGCAGATGCCTGCCGGGGTTCTTCCATACATAGATGTAAAAGCATTAAAGCAACAAGCAATGGGTTTGACAAGCCCTCCAAAAATTGACCCTTTTTATTAGCAGATGCCTGCCGGGGTTCTTCCATACATGGATGTAAAAGCAACAAGCAATGGCTTTTCACAAGCCCTCCAAAAATTGACCCTTTTTATTGGCAGATGCCTGCCGGGGTTCTTCCATACATAGATGTAAAAGCATTAAAGCAACAAGCAATGGGTTTGACAAGCCCTCCAAAAATTGACCCTTTTTATTAGCAGATGCCTGCCGGGGTTCTTCCATACATGGATGTAAAAGCAACAAGCAATGGCTTTTCACAAGCCCTCCAAAAATTGACCCTTTTTATTGGCAGATGCCTGCCGGGGTTCTTCCATACATGGATGTAAAAGCAACAAGCAATGGCTTTTCACAAGCCCTCCAAAAATTGACCCTTTTTATTGGCAGATGCCTGCCGGGGTTCTTCCATACATAGATGTAAAAGCATTAAAGCAACAAGCAATGGGTTTGACAAGCCCTCCAAAAATTGACCCTTTTTATTAGCAGATGCCTGCCGGGGTTCTTCCATACATGGATGTAAAAGCAACAAGCAATGGCTTTTCACAAGCCCTCCAAAAATTGACCCTTTTTATTGGCAGATGCCTGCCGGGGTTCTTCCATACATGGATGTAAAAGCATTAAAGCAACAAGCAATGGCTTTTGACAAGCCCTCCAAAAATTGACCCTTTTTATTGGCAGATGCCTGCCGGGGTTCTTCCATACATGGATGTAAAAGCAACAAGCAATGGCTTTTCACAAGCCCTCCAAAAATTGACCCTTTTTATTGGCAGATGCCTGTCGGGGTTCTTCCATACATGGATGTAAAAGCATTAAAGCAACAAGCAATGGCTTTTGACAAGCCCTCCAAAAATTGACCCTTTTTATTGGCAGATGCCTGCCGGGGTTCTTCCATACATGGATGTAAAAGCAACAAGCAATGGCTTTTCACAAGCCCTCCAAAAATTGACCCTTTTTATTGGCAGATGCCTGCCGGGGTTCTTCCATACATGGATGTAAAAGCAACAAGCAATGGCTTTTGACAAGCCCTCCAAAAATTGACCCTTTTTATTGGCAGATGCCTGCCGGGGTTCTTCCATACATGGATGTAAAAGCAACAAGCAATGGCTTTTCACAAGCCCTCCAAAAATTGACCCTTTTTATTGGCAAGGGTGAGTAGTAGCAGCACATTAAAAGACACTGGACGACAGTCACAGGACAAAGCCCTGTGGTGGGGCAGGCCTGCTTGTAGCAGACGGGCGGCAGTGGAGGTTTATTGGTGGTAGTAGTCGAGGTAGCCAACACAGACAGCAAGGGTGCAAGCAGTAGTAGCAGTAGTAGCAGCACATTAAAAAAAGAGACTGGACAGTCAGAGGAGGACAAAGCCCTGTGGTGGGGCAGGCCTCAGGCCTGCTTGTAGCAGACGGGCGGCAGTGGAGGTGTATTGGTGGTAGTAGAGGTAGCCAACACAGACAGCAAGGGTGGTAGTAGTAGTAGTAGTAGTAGCACATTAAAAAAAGAGACTGGACAGTCAGAGGAGGGCAAAGCCCTGTGGTGGGGCAGGCCTCAGGCCTGCTTGTAGCAGACGGGCGGCAGTGGAGGTGTATTGGTGGTAGTAGCCGAGGTAGCCAACACAGACAGCAAGGGTGCAAGCAGTAGTAGCAGTAGTAGCAGCACATTAAAAAAAAGAGACTGGACAGTCACAGGAGGACAAAGCCCTGTGGTGGGGCAGGCCTCAGGCCTGCTTGTAGCAGACGGGCGGCAGTGGAGGTGTATTGGTGGTAGTAGAGGTAGCCAACACAGACAGCAAGGGTGGTAGTAGTAGTAGTAGTAGTAGCACATTAAAAAAAGAGACTGGACAGTCAGAGGAGGGCAAAGCCCTGTGGTGGGGCAGGCCTCAGGCCTGCTTGTAGCAGACAGGCGGCAGTGGAGGTGTATTGGTGGTAGTAGCCGAGGTAGCCAACACAGACAGCAAGGGTGCAAGCAGTAGTAGCAGTAGTAGCAGCACATTAAAAAAAAGAGACTGGACAGTCACAGGAGGACAAAGCCCTGTGGTGGGGCAGGCCTCAGGCCTGCTTGTAGCAGACGGGCGGCAGTGGAGGTGTATTGGTGGTAGTAGCCGAGGTAGCCAACACAGACAGCAAGGGTGGTAGTAGTAGTAGTAGTAGTAGTAGCACATTAAAAAAAGAGACTGGACAGTCAGAGGAGGACAAAGCCCTGTGGTGGGGCAGGCCTCAGGCCTGCTTGTAGCAGACGGGCGGCAGTGGAGGTGTATTGGTGGTAGTAGCCGAGGTAGCCAACACAGACAGCAAGGGTGGTAGTAGTAGTAGTAGTAGTAGTAGCACATTAAAAAAAGAGACTGGACAGTCAGAGGAGGACAAAGCCCTGTGGTGGGGCAGGCCTCAGGCCTGCTTGTAGCAGACGGGCGGCAGTGGAGGTGTATTGGTGGTAGTAGAGGTAGCCAACACAGACAGCAAGGGTGGTAGTAGTAGTAGTAGTAGTAGCACATTAAAAAAAGAGACTGGACAGTCAGAGGAGGACAAAGCCCTGTGGTGGGGCAGGCCTCAGGCCTGCTTGTAGCAGACGGGCGGCAGTGGAGGTGTATTGGTGGTAGTAGCCGAGGTAGCCAACACAGACAGCAAGGGTGCAAGCAGTAGTAGCAGTAGTAGCAGCACATTAAAAAAAAGAGACTGGACAGTCACAGGAGGACAAAGCCCTGTGGTGGGGCAGGCCTCAGGCCTGCTTGTAGCAGACGGGCGGCAGTGGAGGTGTATTGGTGGTAGTAGAGGTACTAGCCAACACAGACAGCAAGGGTGCAAGCAGTAGTAGCAGTAGTAGCAGCACATTAAAAAAAAGAGACTGGACAGTCACAGGAGGACAAAGCCCTGTGGTGGGGCAGGCCTCAGGCCTGCTTGTAGCAGACGGGCGGCAGTGGAGGTGTATTGGTGGTAGTAGAGGTACTAGCCAACACAGACAGCAAGGGTGCAAGCAGTAGTAGCAGTAGTAGCAGCACATTAAAAAAAGAGACTGGAGAGTCACAGGACAAAGCCCTCTGGTGGGGCAGGCCTGCTTGTAGCAGACGGCACTGGGGTGGATTGGTGGTAGAAGTAGTAGCAGCTGCAGCACCAACAGCGGCACATTAAAAAAAGAGTGGACAGGACAGAATCCCATAGTAGCAGGCGGCAGTAGCAGGCGGCAGCGGCAGCAGCAGCAGCAATGTAAGATCTAATCAGTGGCATCAGGTACAGGGGTTTTAAAATCCTCACCGATCCACGCTTGATTCATTTTCAGAAACGTGAGATTTTCCAAGCTGTTGGCGGACAATCTTGTTCGCTTAGGGGTGACGAAGCCCCCTGCTGCGCTGAATACCCTCTCTGACGCTACACTGGAGGGTGGACAAGACAGTACACCCATGGCAAACTGGGCCAGTTCTTGCCAATGATCCAATCTGCTGACCCAGAAGTCCATGGGGTCTGGGATCAGCATTTCTGACGGAGAAAGGGCACAGTCCAAGTACGAGTGAACCTGGTTGTTTAGGTGCTGCACCTGGAGATGGTGAACATCCCTTTGGTGACTAGTGCTACGATGTGTGTCAGGTCGGGGTATTGGATGTAAAAATGTTGTCATCATATTTTCCAAACTGAATTGGCTGCTGCTGCTGCTGCTGCTGCCGCTGCTGCCACGGCTGCCGCCTATTGCAGAGGTAGCTCTGCCAGAGGCGGTGGAACGATGAGACAGTGGGGAGCGGAGAGTGGCCCCCCGGTCAGACATGCTTGCAGCGGGTGTCTGCCGTTTGAAAGCCATGACAAGCTGGCTGCATAGCTTCTCTCTATAATAAGCCAATTTTGCCTCCCTCTCGGAAGGCGCAAAAAACTCCCCCATTCTGGCTTTATACCGAGGGTCTAAAAGTGTGGCTATCCAGTAGTCATCTCTTTGCTTCATGCTAACAATACGACAGTCAGCGCGCAAGTAACGAAGCATACAGCTCGCCATCCTGGCCAGCGTTTCAGAGGGCCCGGTTGGTTCCATCTCCGCCCCATACTGCCATGGTTGTCCATCATCAAGGTCGTCGTCAGACTCGTCATCACCACCATCACTGTCATGTTGTGCGGCTGCCTCGTCCCCTATCCCTTCCTGTGATTCCATCTCCAAATCCAGCTCCTCTTCAGGTCCTGTTTCCTCATCCTCCTCCTCCTCCTCAACATCCATAGCCAGATGTGATCCTTCCTCCATCCTTTGCTGAATCATCGCTGTGAGCGTTTGCTCCATAATGAATATCAGCGGCATAACATCGTTCATTCCGCTAGCGTCACGGCTCACAAATCGTGTGGCCTCTTCAAAGGGCCTCAAAACGCGACATGCGTCTCTAACCAGCTGCCAGTGCCTGAGCTCGAAATTACACTGGCTCCAAACGCTGCCCGTCTGCTGCATCAGGAAATCATTCACGGCTTTCCGCTGTTCGTACAGACGGTCCAACATGTGCAGGGTGGAATTCCATCGTGTTGGAACGTCGCAAATCAGGCTGTGTTCTGGGAGATTGTTTTGACGCTGCAAGTCCAGGAGGGCGTGCTTAAATGCATACGAACGTCTAAAGCGAACGCAAACCCTCCTGGACATGGCCAGCACACCCTTCAAACCAACATATGACTTTAAGAAGCGTGTTATGACCAGATTGATCACATGTGCCATGCAAGGAGCGTGTGTCAGGTGACCTAGACGCAGTGCAGCCACAACGTTCTTGCCGTTATCAGAGACAACATTGCCCAGTGTGAGTTTCAGAGGAGACAGCCAGCGTGCGATTTCCTCCTTGATGCACAGCAGCAGCTCCTGCCCTGTGTGGCTTTTCTCGCCCAGGCTCAGCAGGTGTAAGACAGCGTTGTGGCGCTTCACCTTGCACCTATGAAAAGAGGAGGGAGGAGGAGTGGAAGATACGCTGTGTCCTGTCGGGGACGGGAAGACCTCCAAGGAGGAAGGCAAGGAGGAGGAGGAGGAGTAGGAGGAGAAGGATGGTAGGCGCCTGGTGTCCGGAGTTGAACTAGAAACATACAAGCGTGGAGGTGGTAATGCCTGGCATTGCTGCGGTGGTGCATCGGACTGCAAAATATTGACCCAGTGGGCCGTGAAAGACATGTACTGTCCCTGCCCATAGTTGCTGCTCCACGTGTCGACTGTGGCATGTACCCTGCTGCACACGGATAATTGCAAGGACTTGGACACCTTTTCCTCCACATGCTTGTGCAAGGCAGGGACAGCTGTTTTGGAGAAGTAATGTCGGCTAGGTATTCGCCACCTAGGCTGAGCGCACGCCATCAATTGCTTGAAGCCGGCGGAGTCGACCAGGTGGTACGGCAGCGACTGCACCACCAACAACTTTGCCAGGTGTGAATTAAGCCGCACGACAAGTGGATGACTGGGTATATATTGTTGCTTATTGGACAACGATTCCGTAATGGATAACTGACGGGACATAGGAGGAGCACTAGATGACAGTGATGATGATGATGACAACGACATGGTGGATAAGGCCTGGCTACTACTTAGATGACAGGGACTCGGAGCAGCAGCAGCAGCGGAAGAGGGGTCTTCATTAGATGTACATGATGGTGGGGCATGTTGATTGTCCCACATGGCCTTGTGATGCCGTTCCATGTGTTTACGTAGAGCAGTAGTTCCTACATTGCTGCCCTGCCCACGCCTTACTTTCTGCTTGCAGATACGGCACTGTGCCATGTTTTCCTCCTCTGGGAAGGTACAGAAAAATTGCCACACGGCAGAGTACCGTAAAGAGGTAGTACCACGTCCACCACCACCACCACCACCACAACCACCCGAGCTTGCCCCTTGTCTGGCAGGCTTTTTTCGGGAACCTACACCAGCATCTGTGTCGCCGTCACCGGCTCCTGAGCTGACCCTACCGCTGCAACGTTTTGCAGATTGACTTCTGCCCCTACCTCGGCTTGGCTGTTTATCACATCCAGTGCCGCCACTACTACCCTCCTCCTCTGACGCCGTCATCACCTCGTCACCTGGTTCCCACGTCCTGTCTAAAACAACATCATCATCATAGCCTTCCTCATCATCCCCGCCACTTCTGTCACTGTGTTGTGAATGTGATGTGACATCATGGCGGGCTCCATGCCCCCCCTCATTACTGCGTCTGCCACCACGGCTACCACCACCAACACCCCCACTACCGCAGCTATGCGTCTCGGTCACCGCTTCCACCTCCACCACCGCCGCAACACACTCCGTTGGCTGACTCGCGGAAAACAAATCATCATCATCACTATGTTGTTCAGTATCTTCCTTCGCACCCGAGGAGATGTCTCTTAGGACTCTCAGGAAAGATGGCTTCCCGCTAGGAAGGGGGAGCGAAGACATAGATGATGGAATGGAAACGCTAGAAATACCTATATTACTACGGTCACCGTGCCAAGGAACTGTAGAGGATCTGGAATCCAACGAAACCTGGCTTGAAGCCAGATCGTCAGAGTCTTCCTGCTGAGATGACCGCGAGCCAGCCAACCAGTCCACAATGGCCGTATTGTCTAAAGTAACCCGCCCACCGGAGGAGATGGACAAGTCTGGCTTGCTGATACTACTACTAGCAGGCACATGGCAGCTGCTACTAGTGGAACTGGGCACATGTCTTGTGCCACAAATGCTGCTACTGGGTCTGGCACCAACAGATCCAACATTTGGACTGGAAGAGGAGACGGCATGGGTGTTTCTTCCTCTACCCCGTCCTTTCACAACCTTTTTTTTCCCAGACATTTCAGAGCCCCTTTTAAAAGCGTATTGACACACGGACACTGGCTTGGCAAATGGCAATGAATGAGAATTTCAATCAGCCTCGCTGCAGTGCACTCAGGGAATGCTGGGCCTTCTAGTACTACTACTACCACTACTACAAAGGCTGCCTGTATTGCAAGTTGGATGCAATGGGGATGAGCCCCTTCTAAAAGCGTATTGACACACGGACACTGGCTTGGCAAATGGCAATGAATGAGAATTTCAATCAGCCTCGCTGCAGTGCACTCAGGGAATGCTGGGCCTTGTAGTACTACTAGGCTGCCTGTATGGCAAGTTGGATTGTTATTCCAGGGATGAGCCCCTTTTAAAAGCGTATTGACACACGGACACTGGCTTGGCAAATGGCAATGAATGAGAATTTCAATCAGCCTCGCTGCAGTGCACTCAGGGAATGCTGGGCGTTGTAGTACTTCTAGGCTGCCTGTATGGCAAGTTGGATTGTTATTCCAGGGATGAGCCCCTTTTAAAAGCGTATTGACACACGGACACTGGCTTGGCAAATGGCAATGAATGAGAATTTCAATCAGCCTCGCTGCAGTGCACTCAGGGAATGCTGGGCCTTGTAGTACTACTAGGCTGCCTGTATGGCAAGTTGGATTGTTATTCCAGGGATGAGCCCCTTTTAAAAGCGTATTGACACACGGACACTGGCTTGGCAAATGGCAATGAATGAGAATTTCAATCAGCCTCGCTGCAGTGCACTCAGGGAATGCTGGGCCTTCTAGTACTACTACTACCACTACTACAAAGGCTGCCTGTATTGCAAGTTGGATGCAATGGGGATGAGCCCCTTCTAAAAGCGTATTCACACACGGACACTGGCTTGGCAAATGGCAATGAATGAGAATTTCAATCAGCCTCGCTGCAGTGCACTCAGGGAATGCTGGGCCTTGTAGTACTACTAGGCTGCCTGTATGGCAAGTTGGATTGTTATTCCAGGGATGAGCCCCTTTTAAAAGCGTATTGACACACGGACACTGGCTTGGCAAATGGCAATGAATGAGAATTTCAATCAGCCTCGCTGCAGTGCACTCAGGGAATGCTGGGCCTTGTAGTACTACTAGGCTGCCTGTATGGCAAGTTGGATTGTTATTCCAGGGATGAGCCCCTTTTAAAAGCGTATTGACACACGGACACTGGCTTGGCAAATGGCAATGAATGAGAATTTCAATCAGCCTCGCTGCAGTGCACTCAGGGAATGCTGGGCCTTCTAGTACTACTACTACCACTACTACAAAGGCTGCCTGTATTGCAAGTTGGATGCAATGGGGATGAGCCCCTTCTAAAAGCGTATTCACACACGGACACTGGCTTGGCAAATGGCAATGAATGAGAATTTCAATCAGCCTCGCTGCAGTGCACTCAGGGAATGCTGGGCCTTGTAGTACTACTAGGCTGCCTGTATGGCAAGTTGGATTGTTATTCCAGGGATGAGCCCCTTTTAAAAGCGTATTGACACACGGACACTGGCTTGGCAAATGGCAATGAATGAGAATTTCAATCAGCCTCGCTGCAGTGCACTCAGGGAATGCTGGGCCTTGTAGTACTACTAGGCTGCCTGTATGGCAAGTTGGATTGTTATTCCAGGGATGAGCCCCTTTTAAAAGCGTATTGACACACGGACACTGGCTTGGCAAATGGCAATGAATGAGAATTTCAATCAGCCTCGCTGCAGTGCACTCAGGGAATGCTGGGCCTTCTAGTACTACTACTACCACTACTACAAAGGCTGCCTGTATTGCAAGTTGGATGCAATGGGGATGAGCCCCTTCTAAAAGCGTATTCACACACGGACACTGGCTTGGCAAATGGCAATGAATGAGAATTTCAATCAGCCTCGCTGCAGTGCACTCAGGGAATGCTGGGCCTTGTAGTACTACTAGGCTGCCTGTATGGCAAGTTGGATTGTTATTCCAGGGATGAGCCCCTTTTAAAAGCGTATTCACACACGGACACTGGCTTGGCAAATGGCAATGAATGAGAATTTCAATCAGCCTCGCTGCAGTGCACTCAGGGAATGCTGGGCCTTGTAGTACTACTAGGCTGCCTGTATGGCAAGTTGGATTGTTATTCCAGGGATGAGCCCCTTTTAAAAGCGTATTGACACACGGACACTGGCTTGGCAAATGGCAATGAATGAGAATTTCAATCAGCCTCGCTGCAGTGCACTCAGGGAATGCTGGGCCTTCTAGTACTACTACTACCACTACTACAAAGGCTGCCTGTATTGCAAGTTGGATGCAATGGGGATGAGCCCCTTCTAAAAGCGTATTCACACACGGACACTGGCTTGGCAAATGGCAATGAATGAGAATTTCAATCAGCCTCGCTGCAGTGCACTCAGGGAATGCTGGGCCTTGTAGTACTACTAGGCTGCCTGTATGGCAAGTTGGATTGTTATTCCAGGGATGAGCCCCTTTTAAAAGCGTATTCACACACGGACACTGGCTTGGCAAATGGCAATGAATGAGAATTTCAATCAGCCTCGCTGCAGTGCACTCAGGGAATGCTGGGCCTTGTAGTACTACTAGGCTGCCTGTATGGCAAGTTGGATTGTTATTCCAGGGATGAGCCCCTTTTAAAAGCGTATTGACACACGGACACTGGCTTGGCAAATGGCAATGAATGAGAATTTCAATCAGCCTCGCTGCAGTGCACTCAGGGAATGCTGGGCGTTGTAGTACTTCTAGGCTGCCTGTATGGCAAGTTGGATTGTTATTCCAGGGATGAGCCCCTTTTAAAAGCGTATTGACACACGGACACTGGCTTGGCAAATGGCAATGAATGAGAATTTCAATCAGCCTCGCTGCAGTGCACTCAGGGAATGCTGGGCCTTGTAGTACTACTAGGCTGCCTGTATGGCAAGTTGGATTGTTATTCCAGGGATGAGCCCCTTTTAAAAGCGTATTGACACACGGACACTGGCTTGGCAAATGGCAATGAATGAGAATTTCAATCAGCCTCGCTGCAGTGCACTCAGGGAATGCTGGGCCTTGTAGTACTACTAGGCTGCCTGTATGGCAAGTTGGATTGTTATTCCAGGGATGAGCCCCTTTTAAAAGCGTATTGACACACGGACACTGGCTTGGCAAATGGCAATGAATGAGAATTTCAATCAGCCTCGCTGCAGTGCACTCAGGGAATGCTGGGCGTTGTAGTACTTCTAGGCTGCCTGTATGGCAAGTTGGATTGTTATTCCAGGGATGAGCCCCTTTTAAAAGCGTATTGACACACGGACACTGGCTTGGCAAATGGCAATGAATGAGAATTTCAATCAGCCTCGCTGCAGTGCACTCAGGGAATGCTGGGCCTTGTAGTACTACTAGGCTGCCTGTATGGCAAGTTGGATTGTTATTCCAGGGATGAGCCCCTTTTAAAAGCGTATTGACACACGGACACTGGCTTGGCAAATGGCAATGAATGAGAATTTCAATCAGCCTCGCTGCAGTGCACTCAGGGAATGCTGGGCGTTGTAGTACTTCTAGGCTGCCTGTATGGCAAGTTGGATTGTTATTCCAGGGATGAGCCCCTTTTAAAAGCGTATTGACACACGGACACTGGCTTGGCAAATGGCAATGAATGAGAATTTCAATCAGCCTCGCTGCAGTGCACTCAGGGAATGCTGGGCCTTGTAGTACTACTAGGCTGCCTGTATGGCAAGTTGGATTGTTATTCCAGGGATGAGCCCCTTTTAAAAGCGTATTGACACACGGACACTGGCTTGGCAAATGGCAATGAATGAGAATTTCAATCAGCCTCGCTGCAGTGCACTCAGGGAATGCTGGGCCTTCTAGTACTACTACTACCACTACTACAAAGGCTGCCTGTATTGCAAGTTGGATGCAATGGGGATGAGCCCCTTCTAAAAGCGTATTCACACACGGACACTGGCTTGGCAAATGGCAATGAATGAGAATTTCAATCAGCCTCGCTGCAGTGCACTCAGGGAATGCTGGGCGTTGTAGTACTTCTAGGCTGCCTGTATGGCAAGTTGGATTGTTATTCCAGGGATGAGCCCCTTTTAAAAGCGTATTGACACACGGACACTGGCTTGGCAAATGGCAATGAATGAGAATTTCAATCAGCCTCGCTGCAGTGCACTCAGGGAATGCTGGGCCTTGTAGTACTACTAGGCTGCCTGTATGGCAAGTTGGATTGTTATTCCAGGGATGAGCCCCTTTTAAAAGCGTATTCACACACGGACACTGGCTTGGCAAATGGCAATGAATGAGAATTTCAATCAGCCTCGCTGCAGTGCACTCAGGGAATGCTGGGCCTTATAGTACTACTACCACTACTACAAAGGCTGCCTGTATTGCAAGTTGGATGCAACGGGGATGAGCCCCTTATAAAAGCGTATTCACACACTGGCTGAGTAGTGAGTAGTGGATGAGCCCCTTCGATTTCTGAATTCCTGCCTTTTAGATTCCTAAAGCTTTCCCTTACTGCACAGAGATGCTATTCCTACAGCTCCTGTCTGTAAAATGGCCGCTGAGCTCCGTGCATAGACTTTTATTGCAGGCTTGAGCCCGCCCCTATGCTGCCTCCCGATTGGCTGGGAGAGCCGTTTGCAAGGCATTATGGGGTAGCCTGATGTCAGGTGATCTTCTGTAATCCTCCATTTTAGATGTAACATGTGGCAGGCGCCAAAATGTAGCCGGGTTCGGTCAAAACGGGTTCGGCCGAACCCGGTAAAGTTCGGATTCGCTGCGAACCGAACTTTTCCTGAAGTTCGGACCGAAACCGGGTTCGGTTGTCCCGGTTCGCTCATCTCTAATAAGGACACTAAAGGGGAAATAAGTGGAAAATGGGCACCAAGGTGGCACTGCACGACACTGTTAATAAATGTCAGATGGGCACATTGTTCAGTTCCTCCCTTGAAAACAGCTCCATATTTTCAGATGTTTTTGATTTTGTGTGTGCACATACCCTTTAAAACTCCTTCCCGCCCAATCACGTACAGTTACGTGATGGAAACTGGTGCCTTAACGTCTTTCCACGTAATTGTACGTGAAGGAGATGAAGCTAGCTCAGGAGCTGAGCCCGCACCATCACCGCCAGGTGCCAGCTGTATGTTACAACTGGCACCCTGAGGTATTGGCCAGGATCGGAGCTAGCATCCGATCCGGCCTATTAACCCCTCAGATGCTGCGTTCAATAGAGATCGCAGCATGTGAGGAGTTATTAGCCACCGGCATCACAGCAACGTGATCGCTGGGTTGCCGGTGGCTGCAAAGGCGATCGGAGGCCCAATACTTACCTCCCGATCTGCCAGCAACGAAAGCCTCCTATGCCCCGCTCGGCGGCGGCACCTGAAAGGCTTTCGGTACCATCGGCAAGATGGCGCCGGTTCAGCTTCCGGCTCAGAAGCTGAGCAGGTGTCATCAGCAGTGCGTGTCCACTGTATGTTATCGCCCTTTTTCACATATCAAGTCATTTATTATTGAAAAAAAAATAAACCATACATATTTGGTATCGCTGCGATCGTAACGGCCTGAACTATAAAAATATTATGTTATTTATCCCGCACAGTGAACGCCGTAACAAAAAACTAAAAACTACTGCCATAATTGCTAATTTTTTGGTCACTTTGTCTTCCAAAAATTTTAATAAAAAGTGATCAAAAAGTCGCATGTATCCAAAAATGATACCTATAAAAACTATACCTCGTCTCGCTAAAAACAAGCCCTCATACAGCTCCGTCGACGAAAAAATTAAAAAGTTATGGCTCTCACAACAGAAAAAATACATTCTCTTTACAAAAGTAATTTTATTGTGCAAAAAGTTATAAAACCTAAAAAGTTCTAATAATTTGGTATCACCGGAATCGTACTGACCCGCAGAGTAAGGTGGGGTTCACACGACCTATTTTCAGACGTAAACGAGGCGTATTATGCCTCGTTTTACGTCTGAAAATAGGGCTACAATACGTCGGCAAACATCTGCCCATTCATTTGAATGGGTTTGCCGACGTACTGTGCAGACGACCTGTCATTTACGCGTCGTCACTTGACAGCTGTCAAACAACGACGCGTAAAAATACAGCCTCGTCAAAAGAAGTGCAGGACACTTCTTTCAGACGTAATTTGAGCCGTACTTCATTGAACTCAATGAAGAACAGCTCAAAATTTACGGCTGTCAGAGAAGCCTCGCAAAATGCGAGGAGGAGCAATTACGGCTGAAACGAGGCAGCTGTTTTCTCCTGAAAACAGTCTGTCATTTCAGCCGTAAAAGCCTGCTACCGTGTGCACATACCCTAAAGGTAACATGTAATTTATAATGCATGGTGAACGCTGTATAATAAAAACTAAAAAACTATGGCAGAATTGCTGTTTTTGTCACCTTGCCTCCCAAAAAAAGGATAAAAAGTGATCAAAAAGTCGAATGTACCCCAAAATGGTACCAATAATAACTACAGCTCGTCCCGCAAAAAAACAGGCCTCATACCACTATGTCTATGAAAAAATAAAATAAGTTAAGGCTCCAATAAGTCAGGAAAGAAAAATATCCAGTTGTGCAGCCCGAGGGGAACATTTCTTCTGTTTCAAGAGGTGAATTATCAAGGCACTAAAATTAGGGAACCAGGAAGGGGAGGGCCCAAACATATCTGCTGGAAGCGAGGGTGCCCGTATTATACCAGGACAACACTTCCCAGCAAAATTCCTCAAACTGCAAAGGTGCGGATTGTGGACCAAAAGGGGGATAAGGAAGTACATTTATCTGTGCGACACTGGCCTGCGCAGCAAGGATTGTGTCACAGCGAAACACACATCTATGGATTATTTATTTTATTTTTTTACCTTATTATTATACCACCTGACTATGCCCCTGATGTACTCTGCCCAGCTCACATATGCCCTACATTATAAACTGAAAAACCAGTAAGACTCCAAACAAAACTATTACCAAGCAAAATCCACGCTCCAAAAGCCAAATTGCGCTCCCGCCCCTTCTGAGCCCTACAGTGTGCCCAAACAGCTGTTTACTTCCACATATACGGCATCGCCATAACCGGGAGAACCCTTTTAACAATTTTTGGTGTGTGTGTCCAGTGGCACAAGCTGGGCACGACATATTTGTCACTGAATTGGCATATCTAGGGAAAAATTTGAATATGCACCTTCCGCAGCTAAATCATTTATGGAAAAGACCTGTGGGGTGAAAATGCTCACTACACCCCTTAATAAATGCCTTGAGTGGTGCAGTTTCCAAAATGGGGTCACTTGTCAGGGGTTTCTTTTATTATTTCACATCAGAGCCTCTGTAATTGTGAACCAATACTGTGTAAGTCGCCAAATTAGGCCTCAATTTTACATGGTGCTCTTTCACTCCTGAGCCTGGTCGAATGTCCAGGCAAAAGATTAGGGCCACATGTAGGGTGTTTCTAAAACCGGGAAACACAGCATAATAATTAGAGAGCTGTATTGTTATGGTGGCACAAGCTGGGCACCACATATTGCCATATCTATGGAAAAATTCCCATTTTCACTCTGGCAGAAATAAGTGTACAATCGATGTTGCAAACACCTGCGGGGTTAACATGCTAATTACACCCCTAGGTGAATACCTTGAGGGGTGTTTCCAAAATGGGGTCACTTCTGGTGGGATCCACTGTTTTGATCCCACAGGGACTTTGCAAATGCGACATAGCGCCAGAAACCAAATGCAGAAAAATCTATACTCCAAAAGCAAATGGCGCTCCTTCCCTTCTGATCCCTACTGTGTGCCCAAAAAGCAGTTTATTACCACATATGGGGTATTGCCGTACTCGGGAGAAATTGCTTTACAAATTTTGGGGGTTCTTTTGTTCCTTTATTTGTTGAGAAAACTACGTCTTATTGAAGAAAAGGGATTTTTTTTATTTTCACTGCCCAATTCTAATAAAATCTATGAAACACCTGTGGGGTCAAAATGCTCACTACACCACTAGATGGATTCATCAAGGGCTATAGTTTTCTCAATGGAGTCACTTTTTTGGCGTTTTCACAGTTTTGGTCCCTTAGGGGCTTTGTAAATGTGACATGGCCTCCGCATACCATTCCTGCTAAATTTGAGCTCCAAACGCCAAATGGCGCTCTATCCATTCTAAGCTCTGCCGTGTGTCCAAACAGCCGTTTATTACCACATATGGGGTATTGTTTTACTCGGGAGAAATTGCTTTACAAATGTTGCGGTGCTTTTTCTCCTTTAGTCCTTGTTGAAATTAGAAAAAATTAGCTAAATCTACATTTTCTTTGAAAGAATGTAGATTTTCATTTTCACAGCCCACTTTCAATAATTTCAATATACCCCTAGATAATTTCCTCAAGGGGTGTAGTTTCCCAAATGGGGTCACTTTTGTTGGATTTCCACTGTTTTGGCATCGCAAGAGCCCTTCAAACCTGACATGGTGCCGAAAATATTTTCTAATAAAAAGGAGGCCCAAAATCCTCTAGGTGTTCCTTTGATTCTGAGGCTGGTGCTTCAGTCCATTAGCACACTAGGGCCACATGCGGGATATTTCTAAAAACTGCAGAATCTGGACAATAAATATTGAGTTGCATTTCCCTGGTAAAAACTTCTGTGTTACAAAAAAAAATAGATTAAAAATGAATTTCTGCAAAAAAAAAATGCAATTTGAAAATTTCACCTCTACGTTGCTTTAATTCCTGTGAAACGTCTAAAGGGTTAAGAAACTTTCTAAATGCTGTATGGAATACTTTGAGGAGTGAAGTTTTTAAAATGGGGTGACTTATTGGGGGTTTATAATATATAAGGCCTTCAAAGCCACTTCCCAACTGAACTGGTCCCTGAAAAAATATCCTTTTGAAATTTTCTTGAAAATGTGAGAAATTGCTGCTAAAGTTCTAAGCATTGTAATATCCTAGAAAAATAAAAGGATGTTCAAAAAACAATGCCAATTTAAAGTAGACATATGGGGGATGTTAATTAGCAACAATTGTGTGTGGTATTACTATCTGTCTTACAAGCAGATACATTTAAATTTAGAAAAATGCTCATTTTTGCAATTTTTCACAAAATATTGGTGTTTTTCACTAATAAATATTGAATTTATCTACCAAATTTTCCCACTATCATAAAGTACAATAAGTCACGAGAAAACAATCTCAGAATCGCTTTGATAGGTAAAAGCATTCCCATGTTATTATAACATATAGTGACACGTCAGGTTTGAAAAAATAGGTCTGTTCCTGAAGGCCAAAACGAACTTGGTCCTCAAGGGGTTAAACTAGAGGCGCTTTTGACGTGTATTCATCGCATTTTTTGCACGCGTGTTTTTTTGCCGTTGAATCAAAACTCCCAATGACTATAGAAATTAGGTACATTTTAGGCGCATTTTCAGAGCGTTTTACAAGCCAAAGAATTGACCTGACACTTCTTTTTTTACGCGACACATTTTTAAACAAAACGCGTTGAATGCACTAACGGCGCGCTATACCATTGATGTCAATGGGACGCTTAAACCAAGCTTTTTTGACACGTTTTTCGGCATGACAAATGCACAAATAAAAGCACCAAATGCTGACAATACATAACAAAGATAAATGGAGTAGGGGGCACCAAAGGGCAATTCCGCACAGGGCACCCTGTAGCCTAAGGCCAGCCCTGTCTATAGTGACAAACAGACATTGAGGGAAAAAAGGCATTGATATCCTAAATTTCAATCTCATAAGTGAAAATGAGCAAATAGTTAACATTTTAATTAAATTGGCTATTCTGTACTTCATCATGCAGCACATTTTAACCCCTTCCCGCTCCTTGACGTAATATTAGGTCATGGTAAGTGCATAGTTCGCGCTCCATGACCTAATAGTACGTCACGGAAGGATCAGCTGTTTTGGCGGTCCTCCCGGCACATACAGGAGCTGTGACAACTGCTGTCTCAAAGAGCAGTTGCCGCAGCTCCTTTAGTGGGGACCGATCGCAGTTAACCCCTGCTGGAGGCACATCCTAATAGATTGATGAATACCTATATAGAACCAGACCTAACGATAAACGTTATAGTAAACGTCCACACATATCAAGGAAAAACAGACAATAAATACCTATAACTGTATGTGAAGACAAATCAAATCTCCCAAAAGGGAAAAATAATGACACCAAGTACAGTAAGTAACTTGCAAAAAATATAAATTCTTTATTACAATATACATAAGAACATGTTGGCCATCAGGACCTAAAAACCACAGACAATTAAAATATACAATGTGGAGAACATGAGGCTACTCAGAATGGCCTATATTCAACATTCAATAATACCAGACAGGGTCACTATGACAGTCATGCTATAAATGTACAGTACAAGGATAACCGACACCACAAAATGTGTCTCCAAAAAGCATGCTGAAACAGAACAATGTAATACAGACCCTGTAAAAAATAGTATACACGAGAGACTTGTAGCTAACACTGAAATCTCAGTGTAAATAAAGTGGTATAGAGACCAGGGTATCACCAAAAATCAGAGTAGGTCCCAGAAGCCATACCAACCCGTGTATTGCATATCAAGCCAAAAATGAGCTCCACAGCAAGAGCCCCGACGCACGTTTCGCGGTAGCTTTTTCAAGGGGTACTGACTAGTAAGGTGACCGGCGTTGTATTTATACTCAGTGGTGGGAGAGGTTTATTCAGAGATAGCAAATAGCAGCACGACATTCTCAAATCCCCAATGCTGAACACCTGAAATGTACCAGGTGTTCTACATTGGTGAATCAGCATGTCTAAAGTTACCTGAATGCTGATCGGTAAGCAGCAAACACCACCATTGCAAATGTCCAGTGTACGTCTCAAGGAATGTAAACGCGCATGCGCGTGCGCATCAGACCGCAAGCGCCGCAGACAACAGATGTAATAGCTTATATATGACGTATCACATCATAGTGGCTATTTTAAGTATGGGCAAGGACAATAAGAGATCAACTTATATGGCAAAAACCAGTATAGGGCATATGTATCACGATCCGATTTTTTATGTGAGAAACAGAATATAAATATACAATGGAACTCTAATGTCTCAAAATATAAGCAATAATACATATATAGAAAAAATATATACATAATTTGATAATACATCAAACATAGTGTCATACTGTCATTTCATAAAACCATCAATACAAAAAAGACCATATATTGACTTATATATATATAAAAATAAATATATATAACATATAGTAAACCGGGGAAACAATTTATGAAAGAATATTATTTCATAAAAAATAATAATAAATAATAAATGATAGTGAGAAGTGAGTGAACACACGTGCACAGTGTGGTGATAAAATAAAAAACAAAATAAATAAAGTGAAACACACGTGACAAAACCACAGTTAAAATACAATTCTATTTATTAATATAAATAATACATACAATAATGTAACAGATGTACAATGTGATATGTTCTAATATGCTCAAAAAAATTTATAATGATAAGACATATGTGATTTTATTGTTAGCATGTATATAAATAACAAGCGTGTAAAAAATATATATAAATATATTGAGAGTGAATATGTGTAAACATAAATGTGAATAAATAAAAATATAAATATAAAAAAATATATATATATACAACATACCAAGTGTGATGACAAAATTTATATAAGGATATATAAAGTGGATAATAAATAATGTATAATAAATATGTGTGCAGTGTGTGCACAAACACACGAATAAAAATAAGTACCCCATGAAAAGAGCTAAAAAATGATCAAAATTTAGAGTATGTTCAAAACGTATTGTTGAATAGAGTCCAACCAAAAACATTATTCTGAGATATAATATGTGATACTTGGTATTCTATTCAGCCCAATAAATACAGATCGTATGGCCCCTATAAAAAGACAAAAATTATGATGTTAAAAATGCCACCAAATATGGATACAGCCAAAACGCAATAATGCTTAAACCGACAAGCCCACCAATTATTAACAGCACAGTCCAACCATACCAGTCAAATATATACAGGTTTAAAAAGTTAAGATAATGATGCTATAGGACCCAAAAAGAAAATATTGTTATAGGAAGGAAGCGAAGGACATTTTCTCATTGAGCCCCAGAGGCGCGCTAGTCTTCAATTTTGTGATCCATTTACATTCGATCCGTTCTAATTTACGGAAAGTATCTCCTCCACGTGATCCAACAAGAATTTTGTCGATGCCATGAACCTTTAAATCCTGCCACTTGTTATTGTGAAAATCGCGGAAATGTCGGGGGATAGATTTCAATTTATCGATTTCTTCCCAGTTGTTACCCTCTATTGTTCCAGCCTTTTTAATGTCCCTCACGTGTTCTTGAATTCGCATTTTAAGTTCTCTTGTGGTCATGCCTACATAAGACAGGCCACATGGACATGTTGCCATGTACACTACACCAGTAGTACTGCAATTGATGAAGTGTACAATTTTAAAACTTCTTTTCTTTTCAGAATCAGTGAATGTATCAGTTTTCACAATCAATTTGCAAATAGAGCAATGACCACAAGAGAAAGATCCCCACGTCGGCCCTTTAGAGCCAAAAAGATAGGTTTTGGGACTAGGAGCACTATAGTGACTCCGAACTAAGTGGTCACCCAAGGTTTTACTTCTTTTGGCTGTAAGTTGGGGCTTCGGGGGTAGATGTTTTTTCAAATCTGGATCCGTGAGCAGAATTGGCCAAAAGCGAGTCACAATATTTCTTATCTCCATCCATTGCGAGTTGTATGGAGTAATAAGTCTCACTATATCATCCGTGTTCTTACGTTTTTGTTGAGTAAGCAGATTATTCCTATTACTGTGACAAGCCCTATGATATCCCTTCTCGATATCCTTTTTAGGATACCCTCGTTGTATGAAGCGGGTCCTCAGACATTGTGATTCTCTTTCAAAATTAGAATCGGAGTCACATACACGTCTGGCCCTCAGGAATTGCCCCGTAGGGATAGCCCGTATAACATGAGAGGGATGAAAGGACGATGCATGTAGGAGAGAATTTACAGAAGTTTCCTTACGGAAAATGGTGGTGCTGAGCTTACCTGTATCTTGTACTGTCATTTTGATATCCAAAAAATCCATGTTGGTTTGACTGATCTTACTCGTTAATTTGATGTTCTGTGTGTTGTTGTTCAAAATGGATACAAACTGATCAAGGTCTGCACGCGTACCCTGCCAAATAAAAAGGATGTCATCGATAAAACGCATCCAACTAACAACACATCCAGACACCTATTTTTTACAGGGTCTGTATTACATTGTTCTGTTTCAGCATGCTTTTTGGAGACACATTTTGTGGTGTCGGTTATCCTTGTACTGTACATTTATAGCATGACTGTCATAGTGACCCTGTCTGGTATTATTGAATGTTGAATATAGGCCATTCTGAGTAGCCTCATGTTCTCCACATTGTATATTTTAATTGTCTGTGGTTTTTAGGTCCTGATGGCCAACATGTTCTTATGTATATTGTAATAAAGAATTTATATTTTTTGCAAGTTACTTACTGTACTTGGTGTCATTATTTTTCCCTTTTGGGAGATTTGATTTGTCTTCACATACAGTTATAGGTATTTACATCCTAATAGATTGCCTGTCAGATTTACACTAAGGGTATATTCACACAGCCTATTTTCGTCTGTTTTTCGGGCTGTAAAAATCGGAAGCAGAAACATCTCCAAAAAAACGGCCGCAAAAAAGAAGTGCAGGTCACTTCTTGGGACATTTTTTGAGCAGTTTTTCATTGACTCTATTGAAAACAGCTCCAAAAACGGACGTAAAAAAAGCAGCGAAAAACGCGAGTGGCTTAAAAAACGTCTGAAAATCAGGAGCTATTTTCTCTTGAAAACAGCTCTGTATTTTCAGACATTTTTGACTCAGCGTGTGAACATACCCTGACAGGCAATAATGCTTTGGTATACAAACATTCGAACATGATAGTATACCAAAGCATTATTGCAGCGATCTAAAGATCGCACAGTAAAGTCCCCTAGTGGGACTAAAAAAATAGGTAAGTAATGTGAAATAAAAGTAGTAAAAGTGTAAAAAATACATAAAAGTACACATATATGGTATCGCTGCGACCGTAATGAGTCAAACAATAAAGTTAATATGTAATTTAAACCGCAAGGTGAACACCCTAAAAAGAAACGCAAAAAAAGTTAATCAAAAAATGATATGCACCCCAATATGGTGCCATTAAAAAGTACAACTAATCCCTCAAAAAACAAGTCCTCATACAGCTATGTCAACAGAAAAATAAAAAAGTTATAGCTGTTTGAATGCAACTATAGAAAAACGAAAAAAATAGCTTGGTCATTAAGGCCCTAAATAGGCTGGTCACTAAGGGGTTAAAAAAAAGTTGTGTAAAAATAAAAGTTTTAAAGTAATAAAAGTAAAAAATCCCCCTTTTTCCCTTATCAGTCCTTCATTATTAAAATAATAAATAAACTATACATAATTGGTATTGCCGCGTCCGTAACGGCCTGAACTACAAAAGTATTTCATTATTTATCCTGCGCTGTGAACACCAAAATAAAAGAAAATAATAATAAACCATACCAGAATCACAATTTTTTGGTCACTTCACCTCGCTAAAAATGGAATAAAAAGAGATCAAAAAGTTGCATGTAGCTAAAAATGGTCCTGATCGAAAGTGCAGTTCCTCGCACGGCTTTCTTGATGGAAAAATAAAAAAGTTATGGCTCTTAGAATACGGCAATACAAAAAGTTAATGATTTTTTATAAAAAGTATTTTATTGTGCACACGCCATAAGACATAAAAAAAGAGTCCAAAAATACATATGGTATCGCCGTATTCGATCGCCCAGCAGAATAAAGTGAATATGTCATTTATAGCACACGGTGAACGATGTAAAAAAAAGAAATAAAAAGCTATTGTAGAATTGCTATTTTTTAGTCACCACGCCTCCTAAAAAATAAAATACAAACTGATCAAAAAAGTCCCATGAACCCCATGAAAACTACAATGAATTCCTCAAGGGATCTAGTTTTCAAAGTGGGGTCACTTTTAAGTGGTTTCTTCTGTACTGTTACCTCAGTAGCTCTGCAAATGCGACATAGCGCTCAGAAACCAATCCAGCAAAATCTACACGTCAAATAGCACTCCTGCCATTCTGAACTCTGCCGTTTCTCCAACCAGCAGTTTATGACCACATATGAGGCACTGCCGTAATCGGAAGAAGTTGCTTTACAAATGTTGGGGTACTTTTTCTCCTTTATTCCTTGTAAAAAATAAAAATCTTTACCTTTTATCAGAAAAATTAGATTTTCAATTGCACAGCCAAATTCCACAAAATGCAGCAAAAAAACCTGTGGGGTCTAAATGCTCACTATATGCCTCGATAAGTTCCTTGAGGGGGTGTAGTTTGCCAAATAGGGTCACTTTTGGTGGGTTTACACTGTTTTGGCACCACAAAACCTCTTCAACCCTGACATGGTGCCTAAAATATATTCTAAAAAAAAGGAGGCCACTAGGTGGTCCTTTGCTTCTGAGGCCTTTGTTTCAGTTCAGTAGCACACTAGGGCCACATGTGGGATTTTTCTAAAAACTTCAGAATCTGGGCAATAAATATTGAGTTGTGTTTCTCTGGTAAAACCTTCTGTGTTACAGAAATTTTTTTTAATAAAAAGGATTTTCTGACAAAAAAAAATAATTTGTAAATTTCACCTCTACTTTGCTTTCAATTCCTGTGAAACGCCTAAAGGGTTAAGAAACGTTCTAAATGCTGTTTTCAATAATTTGAGGGTCTAGTTTTTAAAATAGGGTGTTTTATGGGGGGTTCTAATATAGAAGGCGCTCAAAGCCACCTCAGAACTGAACTGGTACCTAAAATAAAGATACATTAAAATTCAGAAAAATTGTCTCTAAATGTTGCTATTTTTCACAAATAAACACTGAATTTATCTACCAAATTTTACCACTAACATAAAGTCCAATGTCTCACGAGAAAACAATCTCAGAATTGCTTGGATAGGTATAAGCATTCCAGAGTTATTACCACATAAAGTGAGACATGTCTGATTTGAAAAATGAGCTCTGAGCCTTAGGCCTGATTCACACGAGCGCTGCACATCTCGGACATGAAAAACTGCAGTTTTTCACGTCCGAGGTGCATCCGTGCTCAGCACTGCGGGACGCGATGTCACGCATCCCCAATAGTTGAGAGTCTATGGAGGGATGCGTGATGCGCGAAAAGAACAAACATGTCCTATTTTCACACGGACCCTTCACACGGTCCGTTGAAACAACGGCTGTGTGAACGGCCACATTGAATTACATAGGTCCGTGGGACGGCCGCTGTTTTAACGGCCGTCCCACGGACGTTTAACACGCTCAAGTAAATAAGCCCTTAAGGCCAAAACTAGGCTGCGTCCTTAAAGAGGCTCTGTCACCAGATTATAAGTGCCCTATCTCCTACATAGTCTGATCGGCGCTGTAATGTAGATAACAGCAGTGGTTTTTATTTTTAAAAACGATAATTTTTGAGCAAGTTATGAGCAATTTTATATTTATGCTAATTAGTTTCTTAATGACCAACTGGGCGTGTTTTTACTTTCTACCAACTGGGCGTTGTACAGAGGAGTGTATGACACTGACCAATCAGTGACCAATCAGCTTCATACACTTCTCATTGTTCCAGCCCAGCTTCTTTCACTGCACAATCACACTCTGCTGTGGATCATGCTGGGCTGGAACATTGAGAAGTATATGACGCTGATTGGTCACTTATTGGTCAGCGTCATACACTTCTTTACAACACCCACTTGGTCAAAAGTAAAAACACGCCCAGTTGGTCTTTAAGAAACGAATTAGCATAAATCTAAAATTGCTCATAACTTGCTCAAAAATGATCGTTTTTCAAAATAAACACCACTGCTGTTATCTAGATTAGAGCGCCGATCAGAATAGGTGGGAGATAGGGCACTTATAATCTGGTGACAGAGCCTCTTTAAGGGATTAAAGGCAAATATTTGGTGCCTGCATTAAATCCAAATTGTGATAATGAGCTAATACAGATCTAATGTCAACCAATGGAGCATGTATTTTTTTTCAAGCTTCATTGACTCCTCCATAACCGCAATCTCCCCATAGAATTTAAACTTCATAGTGAAAATACTGCCATATTGACTTCCCCCACTAATTTAATATATAAAATCTTAAAACAGTGTGTGTGTTGGCAATGAAAATGTAGAAATAGTTCCGGTTTAAAGTCCACGCTTGACTTCATTGCAGTCCAAAAAGAAACAAGTGCTAATCCAGTATACAAGACTTGCAGCATATAAATAATACAAACACCTTGCCCGTCTGGGCACTAACTAAACAGCAGGTTTTCTGACCTATAGTAAACCTTAACCCCTTAAGGACGCAGCCTTGTTTTGGCCTTAAGGCTCAGAGCCCATTTTTCAAATCTGACATATTTCACTTTATGTGGTAATAACGTCGGAATGCTTAAACCTATCCAAGCGATTCTGAGATTGTTTTCTCGTGAGACATTGGACTTCATGTTAGTGGTAAAATTTGGTCGATATATTCAGTGTATATTTGTGAAAAATTGCAAAATTTTGAGAAAATTTTGAAAAGATAGAATTTTTCTGAATTTAAATGCATCTGCTTGTAAAACAGACGGTTATATCCCCCAAAATAGTTACTAGCTCACATTTCCCATATGTTTACTTTAGATTGGCATCGTTTTTTTGAAAAAAAAAAAGTTTTTCTTGGACGTTACAAGGCTTAGAATATAAACAGCAATTTCTCATATTTTTAAGAAAATTTAAAAAGCCTTTTTTTTAAGGTACCTGTTCAGTTCCGAAGTGGCTTTGAGGGGCCTATGTATTAGAAATCCCCATAAAACACCCCATTTTAAAAACTAGACCCCTCAAAGTATTCAAAACAGCATTTAGAAAGTTTTTTAACCCTTTAGGAATTTCACAGGAATTAAAGCAAAGTGGAGGTGAAATTTGCAAATTTCATTTTTCTTGCTGAATTTCAATTTTATTCCATTTTTTTTCTGTAACACAGAAGGTTTTACCAGAGAAACACTACTAAATATGTATGTCGCATTTGCAGAGCCCCAGAGGTAGCAAAGCAATGGAAACCCACGAGAAGTGACCCCATTTTGGAAACTACACCCCTCAAGGAATTGATTTATGGTTGCTGTGACCATTTTGACCGCACAGTTTTTTCACAGCACGTATTTGAATTGGGCTGTGAAATTAAAAAAAATTTCATTTTTTCCAGTAAGATGTCATTTTTGATCAAAATCTCTTATTTTCACAGGGAACAAAATACCCCATTTTATTGCCCAATTTCTCCTGAGTGCAGCAATACCTCATTTGTGGTGATAAACTGCAGTTTAGGCCCATGGGAGGGCTCAGAAGGAAAACACCACCATTTGGCCTACTGGAGCTTTTCTGGTGCTATGTCATGTATGCAGAAGCCCCTGAGGTACCAGTACAGTTGAAACCCCCGAGAAGTGACCCCATTTTGAAAACTACACCCCTTAAGACATTCATCTAGAGGTGTAGTGAGCATTTTGACCCCACAGGTATTGTGTAAAAGATAATGCGCAGCAGATGGTGCAGTGTGAGATTTGCAATTTTCTATATATATATGCCATTTCAGTGTCCGATATAGTGTGCCCAGCATGTGCCACCGGAGATATACACCCCATAAACTGTAATGTGGGTTCTCCCAGGTACGGCAATACCCTACATGTGGCTGTTATTAGCTGCCTGGGCACACAGCAGGGCTCAGAAGGGAAAGATGAGGGGGATAAGCTGTGCGGAGTGCATCAGGGTAGATGAAAAATCTAAGGGATCTATGATAAATTTTAAAACACTTTCATACAGAGCCCTGGTTTTTCGGGACACGTGTCACATTGATATATTGTGTCCTCCCTTATCCCCCTCTTATAGCAGACTTTGCACCTCTTTTGACTTTTTCCCTTCTTGCCAGTTTGGGGAACTTCTTCTGGAAAGTGTTGCCCTGGTACAATGCCTGTGGCCTCGCTTCCAGAAGTACTGGGTGCCCCCTTCTTGGTCCCTAAAGATTAGGTTCTTGATAATGATGTGCACGGCCAGCTTCTTATACCACACCGCATAGCGCTGTAGGGCTTCAGGGCTTGATCTGACAAGTCTACCCCTCCCATGTACCTATTGTAGTCCAGGATGCAGTCTGGTTTGGGGGTCTCTGTACTGGTACCTCGTACAAGTACATGGGTACTGGTGTGGCCATGTATTGTTGTCAATACAAGAACATCTCTCTTGTCCTTGTACTTGACACACAATATGTTGCTGCTAGATTGTGCCCTGCTCTCACCCCTTCTTGTTTGCCCAAGCAGAGTCTTAGGGAGGCCTCTGAGATTTCTTCTAGCAGTGCCGCATGCCGCAGGACTCGAAGTGAGGCAGTTGAAGAGTGGAACGTTGGTATAAAAATTATTCAGGTAGAGGTGGTAACCCTGGTCCAGCAGTGGGTGCACGAAATCCCACACTATTTTTGCATTAACTCCCAGTAAGGGGGGGGGGCATTCTGGTGGCTGAATACTGGTGTCCTTCCCTTCATATATCCTAAATTTGTAGGCATACCCTGATGCACTCTCGCACAGCTTATACAACTTCACGCCATACCTTGCCCTCTAACTCGGCAGGTACTGGCGGAATTGAAGCCTCCCTTTAAAATCTACCAAGGACTCATCAATAGAAATACACTTCTTGGGGTGTATGCTTTGGAAAACCGGGCACTGAAACGGTCTAATAGGGGTCTCCGTTTATACAAACGGTCAAAACTGGGGTCATCTCAGGGTGGGCACGGCTCATTATCAGTATAATGTGAGAAGCGAAGTATTGCCTCATTTATTTAATTTTAGGTTCCAGTTCAGTTCTGAAGTTGCTTTGAGTGGCCCATATATTAGAATGCCCTATCAAACACCCAATTTTAGAAACTAGACCCCTCAAAGTATTTACAACAGCATTTAGAAAGTTTATGAACCCTTTAGGTGTTTCACAGGAATTTAGAGCAAAGTAGAGGTGAAATTGAACATTTTATTTTTGTCAGAAAATCCTTTTTATACCATTTTTTTCTATAACACAAAAGGTTTTACCAGAGAAACGCAACTCAATACTTATTGCCCAGATTCTGCAGTTTAGAGAAATATCCCACATGTGGCCCTAGTGCAGTAATGGACTGAAGCACCGGCTTCAGAAGCAAAAGAGCACCTAGAGGATTATGAGACCTCCTTTTTATTAGGCACCATGTCCGGTTTGAAGAGGTCTTGTGGTGCCAAAACAGTGGAAAACCCCCAACAGTGACCCCATTTTGGAAACTAGACCCCTTGAGGAATTCATTGTAGTTTTCATGGGGTGCATGCTACTTTTTGATCAGTTTTTATTCTATTTTTAAATGGCGCGGTGACAAGAAAACAGCAATTCTACTATTGTTTTTTTATTCTATTTTTTTAACAGCGTTCACCGTGCGCTATAAATGACATATTCACTTTATTCTGCAGGGCGCTACGATTACGGCGATACCATATGTTTATAGTTTTTTTTTTATGTCTTATGGCGTTTGCACAATAAAATACATTTTGGAAAAAATCATTCACTTATTGTGTTACCTTATTCTAAGAGCCAGAACTTTTTTATTTTTCCATCAATAAAGCCGTGCGAGGACTTATTTTTTGCGTAACGAACTGTAGTTTCGATCAGTACCATTTTTAGGTACATGCGACTTTTTGATCTCTTTTTATTCCATTTTTTGGGAGGTGAAGTGACCAAACAATTGTGATTCTGGTACGGTTTATTATTATTTTCTTTTACGCCGTTCACCGCGCGGGATAAATAACAAAATAATTTTGTAGTTCATACCGTTACGGACGTGGCGATACCAATTATGCATAGTTTATTTGTTTGTTTATATATTTTTATTAATAATAAAGGACTGATAAGGGAAAAAAGGGGGATTTTTACTTTGATCACTTTTAAAACTTTTATTTTCTTATTTTTACACATCTTTTTTTTTTTAATTTTTTACTTTATTACTTTGTCCCATTAGGGGACTTGAGGGCAGGAGGCCCTGATCGCTATTCTAATATACTGCACTACATGCGTAGTGCAGTGTTTTAGAGCTGTCAGCTACTCACTGACAGCAAGCATAGTGGGTCCTGACTTCGTCAGGACCCACTAGGCTTCCGTCGATGGCAGAGCCGGACGCCATTGTTTGGTGTCCGGTTGCCATAGTTACAAATCGCCGGCCGCTATCGTGTAGCAGGCTGGCGATTGCAGCTTAACCCCTAAAAAGCCGTGATCGCTATTGAACACAGATTTTCAGGGGTTAATCAGCGGGGACACAGCGGTCGGTCCCCGCTGTAGGAGCTGTGACAGCTGCTGTACGAGACAGCAGCTGTCACAGCTCCTGTATGTGTCGGGAGGACGGCCGAAATGGCCGTTACTCCCGTGACGTACTATTCCGTCATGGAGCGCGAACAGGGCGGTTTCCATGACGGAATAGTAAGTCACTGAGCGTTAAGGGGTTAAAGAGGCTCTGTCACCAGATTATAAATGCCCTATCTCCTACATAATCTGATCGTCACTGTACACCGCATTCCAAATTATTATGCAAATGTTATTTTTCGCTGATTTTCCTAAATAGTCGATGCAAATGACAGTCAGTATAATCTTCAAGCCATCAACCTTTGGAGTATATTGCGAATTTTATTGAACAAATCTCCTAATGATAACAAATTTTTTTTTAGAAGTAAAAAACTCAAAATGCACTATTTCAAATTATTATGCACAACAGAGATCAAAACATTTTAAAGATTGTAAAGAGAACAAAAATGGTAATTTGTTGAATTTGCAGAATTAGGAGGTCATATTTACAGAAATCAAAAGCTCTTTCAATCAAAAAAATACTTAACAGGCCAAGTTACATGTTACAGGCCCTTCTTTGATATCACCTTCACAATTCTTGCATCCATTGAATTTGTGAGTATTTGGACAGTTTGTGCTTGAATATCTTTGCAGGATGTCAGAATAGCCTCCCAGAGCTTCTGTTTTGATGTGAACTGCCTCCCACCCTCATAGATATTTTGCTTGAGGATGCTCCAAAGGTTCTCAATAGGGTTGAGGTCAGGGGAACATGGGGGCCACACCATGAGTTTCTCTCCTTTTATGCCCATAGCAGCCAAAGACACAGAGGTATTCTTTGCAGCATGAGATGGTACATTGTCATGCATGAAGATAATTTTGCTATGGAAGGCACGGTTCTTCTTTGTACCACGGAAGAAAGTGGTCAGTCATAAACTCTACGTACTTTGCAGAGGTCATTTTCACACCGTCAGGGACCCTAAAGGGGCCTACCAGCTCTCTCCCCATGATTCCAGCCCAAAACATGACTCCGCCACCTCCTTGCTGACGTCGCAGCCTTGTTGGGACATGGTGGCCATTCACCAACCATCCACTACTCCATCCATCTGGACCATCCAGGGCTGTACGGCACTCATCAGTAAACAACACGGTTTGAAAATTAGTCTTCATGTATTTCTGAGCCCACTGCAACCGTTTCTGCTTGTGAGAATTGTTTAGGGGTGGCCGAATAATAGCTTTATGCACACTTGCAAACCTCTGGAGGATCCTACAGCTTGAGGTTCGCAGGACTCCAGAGGCACCAGCGGCTTCAAATACCTGTTTGCTGCTTTGCAATGGCATTTTAGCAGCTGCTCTCCTAATCCTATTAATTTGTCTGGCAGAAACCTTCCTCATTATGCCTTTATCTGAACGAACCCGTCTGTGCTCTGAATCAGCCACAAATCTTTTCACAGTACGATGATCACGCTTAAAGAGGCTCTGTCACCAGATTTTGCAACCCCTATCTCCTATTGCAGCAGATCGGCGCTGCAATGTAGATAAGAGTAAAGTTTTTTTTTTTTAAAAACAAGCATTTTTGGCCAAGTTATGACCATTTTTATATTTATGTAAATGAGGCTTTCTAAAGTACAACTGGGCGTGTATTGTGTATGTACAGCTGGGCGTTTTTACTTCTTTTACTAACTGGGCGTTGTGAATAGAAGTATCATCCACTTCTCTTCACAACGCCCAGCTTCTGGCAGTGCAGACACACAGCGTGTTCTCGAGAGATCGCACTGTGACGTCACTCACTTCCTGCCCCAGGTCCTGCATCGTGTCGGACGAGCGAGGACACATCGGCACCAGAGGCTACAGTTGATTCTGCAGCAGCATCAGCGTTTGCAGGTAAGTAGCTACATCGACTTACCTGCAAACGCCGATGCTGCTGTAGCCTCTGGTGCCGATGTGTCCTCGCTCAATATAGAGTACAGATATGTATACAACACAGGTAATACTATAATTACCCTATTTAATGATATCATATCCTAATGAAGGGGCGGAGCAGAGGAATCATATCGAAAACTAGTAAAATACAGGAAGATTTTAAACTTGTATTGTGAAACTTACATTATCCGCTCTCGGTGAAGCATGGAACAAGCAATGGCGTCCCACGATCAGTAGTGCGCATGTGCAAGATGACGGACTGGCGGAAGTGCGTCACATGGAACGCATCCCCGAAACGCAGTACAGCCGCGCATGCGCAGATGGCTCATTCCGTCACAGCGCATATTATAGCAGGACAGAGTAATACTCAAATGCAGGATTTATCCGGCAATGAGTATTTTAATGTAGATACCCTCCCACCAATGTGTATGTACAGTTTTATGTCTATACATAATTCTGAGACTCACTTTAATATATGTCTTCACTAATTATATGAATATATTTTATACATGGATTCACCTTTTTATGCATATTATATAATTACACTGTGTACTGTATACTTTGTGTATCCTCCTATATATATGTAAAAACACAAACAGAAAAAATGGGACATAAATATCAAAACCACAAAAAAGGCCATACTCACTAGGTAGGTGGGTGGGTGAAAACCCGTTCCCATCAGGACGCAGACGGGTCAAAGAATGCTGCAGAAGGAGTGTGCATTAAATAGTGATAGCCCCTCCCACTAGTCTTGAGGGGAGTGGCGGACTAAGTGCTCAAAGGTGTGCGATAAATGTGTGTCAGTGTAGTGCTAGGGTGTGAATGGATGGTAAAAAATAAATATGTATGTATGAAAGTGTCAGAACTGTGTAATAATGTAATAAAAATAAATAAATAAAATAAATGTGATGAATAGGGGTCAGTGCTGTGAATAGTACATGGGGTGTCAGTACTATGTGTAATACGTGGAGGGATAATGTGCTGGTCGTCAGGCATGGCGTATCTTGCCGAATAACAGCCTATTTGTAACGCCGCTAGTGTTAGCTAAAGCGGGCTGCTCTGCATTCCAAACCAAACGCCAGCACATCATGCCCTCCCAGCATATAAGACCCGGCTGCGTCCTGAAAAAAAGTGTAGTATACGTAGTAAGAAATATCCATGAAACATGGGGTATTAGTTGTTATTTTGGCCAAAATACGCAAAGCTCGCAACCCAACGTCAAGGGTCCCCAGTGCCTTGCGAGTCCCTAACCAGAACTTTTCGTTCCTAATTTAAAAACACAAACAGAAAAAATGGGACATAAATATCAAAACCACAAAAAAGGCCATACTCACTAGGTAGGTGGGTGGGTGAAAACCCGTTCCCATCAGGACGCAGACGGGTCAAAGAATGCTGCAGAAGGAGTGTGCATTAAATAGTGATAGCCCCTCCCACTAGTCTTGAGGGGAGTGGCGGACTAAGTGCTCAAAGGTGTGCGATAAATGTGTGTCAGTGTAGTGCTAGGGTGTGAATGGATGGTAAAAAATAAATATGTATGTATGAAAGTGTCAGAACTGTGTAATAATGTAATAAAAATAAATAAATAAAATAAATGTGATGAATAGGGGTCAGTGCTGTGAATAGTACATGGGGTGTCAGTACTATGTGTAATACGTGGAGGGATAATGTGCTGGTCGTCAGGCATGGCGTATCTTGCCGAATAACAGCCTATTTGTAACGCCGCTAGTGTTAGCTAAAGCGGGCTGCTCTGCATTCCAAACCAAACGCCAGCACATCATGCCCTCCCAGCATATAAGACCCGGCTGCGTCCTGAAAAAAAGTGTAGTATACGTAGTAAGAAATATCCATGAAACATGGGGTATTAGTTGTTATTTTGGCCAAAATACGCAAAGCTCGCAACCCAACGTCAAGGGTCCCCAGTGCCTTGCGAGTCCCTAACCAGAACTTTTCGTTCCTAATTTAAAAACACAAACAGAAAAAATGGGACATAAATATCAAAACCACAAAAAAGGCCATACTCACTAGGTAGGTGGGTGGGTGAAAACCCGTTCCCATCAGGACGCAGACGGGTCAAAGAATGCTGCAGAAGGAGTGTGCATTAAATAGTGATAGCCCCTCCCACTAGTCTTGAGGGGAGTGGCGGACTAAGTGCTCAAAGGTGTGCGATAAATGTGTGTCAGTGTAGTGCTAGGGTGTGAATGGATGGTAAAAAATAAATATGTATGTATGAAAGTGTCAGAACTGTGTAATAATGTAATAAAAATAAATAAATAAAATAAATGTGATGAATAGGGGTCAGTGCTGTGAATAGTACATGGGGTGTCAGTACTATGTGTAATACGTGGAGGGATAATGTGCTGGTCGTCAGGCATGGCGTATCTTGCCGAATAACAGCCTATTTGTAACGCCGCTAGTGTTAGCTAAAGCGGGCTGCTCTGCATTCCAAACCAAACGCCAGCACATCATGCCCTCCCAGCATATAAGACCCGGCTGCGTCCTGAAAAAAAGTGTAGTATACGTAGTAAGAAATATCCATGAAACATGGGGTATTAGTTGTTATTTTGGCCAAAATACGCAAAGCTCGCAACCCAACGTCAAGGGTCCCCAGTGCCTTGCGAGTCCCTAACCAGAACTTTTCGTTCCTAATTTAAAAACACAAACAGAAAAAATGGGACATAAATATCAAAACCACAAAAAAGGCCATACTCACTAGGTAGGTGGGTGGGTGAAAACCCGTTCCCATCAGGACACAGACGGGTCAAAGAATGCTGCAGAAGGAGTGTGCATTAAATAGTGATAGCCCCTCCCACTAGTCTTGAGGGGAGTGGCGGACTAAGTGCTCAAAGGTGTGCGATAAATGTGTGTCAGTGTAGTGCTAGGGTGTGAATGGATGGTAAAAAATAAATATGTATGTATGAAAGTGTCAGAACTGTGTAATAATGTAATAAAAATAAATAAATAAAATAAATGTGATGAATAGGGGTCAGTGCTGTGAATAGTACATGGGGTGTCAGTACTATGTGTAATACGTGGAGGGATAATGTGCTGGTCGTCAGGCATGGCGTATCTTGCCGAATAACAGCCTATTTGTAACGCCGCTAGTGTTAGCTAAAGCGGGCTGCTCTGCATTCCAAACCAAACGCCAGCACATCATGCCCTCCCAGCATATAAGACCCGGCTGCGTCCTGAAAAAAAGTGTAGTATACGTAGTAAGAAATATCCATGAAACATGGGGTATTAGTTGTTATTTTGGCCAAAATACGCAAAGCTCGCAACCCAACGTCAAGGGTCCCCAGTGCCTTGCGAGTCCCTAACCAGAACTTTTCGTTCCTAATTTAAAAACACAAACAGAAAAAATGGGACATAAATATCAAAACCACAAAAAAGGCCATACTCACTAGGTAGGTGGGTGGGTGAAAACCCGTTCCCATCAGGACGCAGACGGGTCAAAGAATGCTGCAGAAGGAGTGTGCATTAAATAGTGATAGCCCCTCCCACTAGTCTTGAGGGGAGTGGCGGACTAAGTGCTCAAAGGTGTGCGATAAATGTGTGTCAGTGTAGTGCTAGGGTGTGAATGGATGGTAAAAAATAAATATGTATGTATGAAAGTGTCAGAACTGTGTAATAATGTAATAAAAATAAATAAATAAAATAAATGTGATGAATAGGGGTCAGTGCTGTGAATAGTACATGGGGTGTCAGTACTATGTGTAATACGTGGAGGGATAATGTGCTGGTCGTCAGGCATGGCGTATCTTGCCGAATAACAGCCTATTTGTAACGCCGCTAGTGTTAGCTAAAGCGGGCTGCTCTGCATTCCAAACCAAACGCCAGCACATCATGCCCTCCCAGCATATAAGACCCGGCTGCGTCCTGAAAAAAAGTGTAGTATACGTAGTAAGAAATATCCATGAAACATGGGGTATTAGTTGTTATTTTGGCCAAAATACGCAAAGCTCGCAACCCAACGTCAAGGGTCCCCAGTGCCTTGCGAGTCCCTAACCAGAACTTTTCGTTCCTAATTTAAAAACACAAACAGAAAAAATGGGACATAAATATCAAAACCACAAAAAAGGCCATACTCACTAGGTAGGTGGGTGGGTGAAAACCCGTTCCCATCAGGACGCAGACGGGTCAAAGAATGCTGCAGAAGGAGTGTGCATTAAATAGTGATAGCCCCTCCCACTAGTCTTGAGGGGAGTGGCGGACTAAGTGCTCAAAGGTGTGCGATAAATGTGTGTCAGTGTAGTGCTAGGGTGTGAATGGATGGTAAAAAATAAATATGTATGTATGAAAGTGTCAGAACTGTGTAATAATGTAATAAAAATAAATAAATAAAATAAATGTGATGAATAGGGGTCAGTGCTGTGAATAGTACATGGGGTGTCAGTACTATGTGTAATACGTGGAGGGATAATGTGCTGGTCGTCAGGCATGGCGTATCTTGCCGAATAACAGCCTATTTGTAACGCCGCTAGTGTTAGCTAAAGCGGGCTGCTCTGCATTCCAAACCAAACGCCAGCACATCATGCCCTCCCAGCATATAAGACCCGGCTGCGTCCTGAAAAAAAGTGTAGTATACGTAGTAAGAAATATCCATGAAACATGGGGTATTAGTTGTTATTTTGGCCAAAATACGCAAAGCTCGCAACCCAACGTCAAGGGTCCCCAGTGCCTTGCGAGTCCCTAACCAGAACTTTTCGTTCCTAATTTAAAAACACAAACAGAAAAAATGGGACATAAATATCAAAACCACAAAAAAGGCCATACTCACTAGGTAGGTGGGTGGGTGAAAACCCGTTCCCATCAGGACGCAGACGGGTCAAAGAATGCTGCAGAAGGAGTGTGCATTAAATAGTGATAGCCCCTCCCACTAGTCTTGAGGGGAGTGGCGGACTAAGTGCTCAAAGGTGTGCGATAAATGTGTGTCAGTGTAGTGCTAGGGTGTGAATGGATGGTAAAAAATAAATATGTATGTATGAAAGTGTCAGAACTGTGTAATAATGTAATAAAAATAAATAAAATAAATGTGATGAATAGGGGTCAGTGCTGTGAATAGTACATGGGGTGTCAGTACTATGTGTAATACGTGGAGGGATAATGTGCTGGTCGTCAGGCATGGCGTATCTTGCCGAATAACAGCCTATTTGTAACGCCGCTAGTGTTAGCTAAAGCGGGCTGCGTTTGGTTTGGAATGCAGAGCAGCCCGCTTTAGCTAACACTAGCGGCGTTACAAATAGGCTGTTATTCGGCAAGATACGCCATGCCTGACGACCAGCACATTATCCCTCCACGTATTACACATAGTACTGACACCCCATGTACTATTCACAGCACTGACCCCTATTCATCACATTTATTTTATTTATTTATTTTTATTACATTATTACACAGTTCTGACACTTTCATACATACATATTTATTTTTTACCATCCATTCACACCCTAGCACTACACTGACACACATTTATCGCACACCTTTGAGCACTTAGTCCGCCACTCCCCTCAAGACTAGTGGGAGGGGCTATCACTATTTAATGCACACTCCTTCTGCAGCATTCTTTGACCCGTCTGCGTCCTGATGGGAACGGGTTTTCACCCACCCACCTACCTAGTGAGTATGGCCTTTTTTGTGGTTTTCCTATATATATGTGGTACTGCACACTGTTTGAATTAGCTTGAGAAAGGTTCAGGTGTGAACCGAAACGTTGCTCATTCTTCCACCTGGTGGTGAATAAACCAACATCTCCCCAACGCTGAAGTCCTGGTGCTGTTACTTGATCTTTTGTCTTTGGTATTCTAACCTAAGAAGTTGATTCGTCCTTCTACTGGTAACGTGCACATGGCCTGATGTTCAGTCTGCATTGAGTGCTGTGTTTTCCTCTACTCTATTGAATTATCTGAATCTTCACGTGCACCTTTGCCTCAAATATGCTGGGAGAAGGAGATATCGATATGGTTGGTAACCCACCACAGGTGTTTACCTATACTCAGGAAGATGCAGATCGCATTATCCAAGGACTCACTGGAAATGTTTCTTTTTTGAGTTTGCCTACAATTGAAAGCGTGAGAAAAAAATGGGAAGCTGACTCCAAGAGGCTGATTGCATTGGAGCTACATCTCTCTACATTGGGGAATATTTTAAATGTCAACGGATACCACATGGGATGCGATCTCATTTGAGACCTAATCTGTTTCCATCTAACTCAAGTTTCAAAGAAAGATTTGAAGGTATTTCTAACAAATATTCCCAAGATCTATTACTATTGAATACCTGCAAAAAGAAATTGAGTTCATTAAGGTACGACTCAGTGAAAGGTGTGATGGTGATATCTGAGTATGAAACATATCAGAATAAAATGACCGATTTTCGGAGAAAATTTCGAAATTAGATTGAGAGAACAAAACGCCAAAAATGGCAAGGTGATCTGGACGATTACACGTCAGGAAAAATCTATTGTTGGCAAGGAGAAGACTCTGAATATAGAGGTCCCGTGAAGAAGGATAGAAATATATGGAGACGTCAAAAGATGACAGACACCTTCATCACGGATTCTGAATTATCGGATGATCCATACAGTGTTCCTCCTTTTTTAGGGGACAGTATCGAAGCCCCAGGAGAAGGCAGTCTCGCAGGGGCGGTAGGAGGCATATGAGAGTCTGTAATCAACATCAAATTGAGGGGGAGACCAGCCCAGAGTCGAGGGAATCGCCATTACCAGACGAGGAAAAAGAATCCGTAAACCTTGTGGTTAATATTTCATCTATGTCTCTTAATAAGTTGCAATTTAATATTCTTAATCGTGGGCTATCTTTTTTCCCTATCCATAATGTTAACTGGTTTGAATTGGATCTTGATCTTAAACGTTTTTTTAGAGTATTGAGGTTAAAAGCACATTTTTCAGGGCAACCAACTTTAGGTTCCTCTGATACTAATGTGCCTCTGTCTACTGATATTGATGTGCCCCTGTCTACTGATGTTGGTTTTGACTTGAAAAGTTTAGACCTTCCTTTAAAGAGGCTCTGTCACCAGATTTTGCAACCCCTATCTGCTATTGCAGCAGATAGGTGCTGCAATGTAGATTACAGTAACGTTTTTATTTTTAAAAAACGAGCATTTTTGGCCAAGTTATGACCATTTTTGTAGTTATGCAAATGAGGCTTGCAAAAGTCCAAGTGGGTGTGTTTAAAAGTAAAAGTACAAGTGGGCGTGTATTATGTGCGTACATCGGGGCGTTTTTAATACTTTTACTAGCTGGGCGTTCTGATGAGAAGTATCATCCACTTCTCTTCAGAACGCCCAGCTTCTGGCAGATCACGCTGTGACGTCACTCACAGGTCCTGCATCGTGTCAGACGAGCGAGGACACATCGGCACCAGAGGCTTCAGTTGATTCTGCAGCAGCATCGGCGTTAGCAGGTAAGTCGATGTAGCTACTTACCTGCAAACGCTGATGCTGCTGCAGAATCAACTGTAGCCTCTGGTGCCGATGTGTCCTCGCTCGCCTGACACGATGCAGGACCGGTGAGTGACGTCACAGCGTGATCTGGCAGAAGCTGGGCGTTCTGAAGAGAAGTGGATGATACTTCTCGTCAGAAAGCCCAGCTAGTAAAAGTATTAAAAACGCCCCGATGTACGCACATAATACACGCCCACTTGGACTTTTACTTTTAAACACACCCACTTGGACTTTTGCAATCCTCATTTGCATAACTACAAAAATGGTCATAACTTGGCCAAAAATGTTTGTTTTTTAAAAATAAAAACGTTACTGTAATCTACATTGCAGCGCCGATCTGCTGCAATAGCAGATAGGGGTTGCAAAATCTGGTGACAGAGCCTCTTTAAAAAGCAGATTTCAGCCTCCCCAGAATTCACATGAGGTTGAGGCATATATTTCATTGGTTGAGAAAAACATTCAAAGGTTTAGAACTATGCAAAATAAAAGGGATAATCATTACATGAATATGACACGTTTAGAACAAACAGCTCTGAATGAATTGGTTGACAATGCTTCTATCACTGTTAAACCTGCAGATAAGGGGGGTGCCATTGTCATAATGGACACGTCCTCTTATCTGCAGGAAATGAATACACAACTAAATGATCATGATGTGTATACTGAGTTATCTGGTGATCCAAAATTTTCATTCATGAATGAATTGAAATCCTTTGTTGATGAGGCTTTTTTATTAAGGATCATTGACAAAGACCTCTGTGAATTTTTGAAGGTAAAGCATGCGGTCACTCTGGTGCTTTACCTTCTCCCAAAAATTCATAAGGATCCATTAAAGCCCCCAGGTCGCCCTATTGTTTCGGGGAGTGATTCATTATTTGGTTCAGCAGCGATTTTTATAGACAAAATTATGAGGCAATTTGCTATGGGGGCTGACTCCTACATCAAGGATACCACTGATTTTCTCGTTCGGATTGGCTCTCTCAGGGTCCCCGATCGGTCTATCCTTGCTACCCTTGATGTGGGAAGTCTTTATACCTCCATAGATCATGCTCTAGGTATTAAAGCTGCCCTACATTATCTGACACGTCTGAAATTTTCAGATAAAAAAATTGAATTTGTTATAAAATTACTTGAATTCATACTCACTAAAAATTATTTTATGGTTTGTGATAAATTTTACCTTCAGAAAAGGGGCACGGCCATGGGGTCAAATATGGCCCCAACTTATGCAAATATTTTTATGCGGCGGATTGAGGAGGACCTCGTCTATGTGTCCCCCCACTTTGGACATGTGTTACGGTGGTGGAGATACATAGACGATGTCTTCCTCATCTGGACCGGCTCAGAGGAGGAATTACATCTTTTTCATGTCTTTTTGAATGATATATGCCAGGGGATTAAATTTACCATGACCTATTCCTATTCTTCGGTGGAATTTTTGGATACTAAAATCCATCTACATGATGGGATTTTATCTACAGATATAATTTCTAAAAAAACAGATAGAAATAGGCTGTTGCACTATAACAGTGGACACCCTAGGGCTATGGTGAAATCATTGCCATTCAGTCATCTTCTCAGGACCAGGGGAGTTGGAACCAGCGCTGAGGATGCAAATCCTATTAAAACGGAAATCTATTTCCAAGTTTTATTGGTCTTAGTTAAAATCGAAGCACTGAAGCTACGAGCAGAAATTAGTGACGGGTAGGTATAGTCCAAAGTACAGAGAAAAAGAGAGGATAGGCGGTAGCCTACGCGTTTCAGACCCTCGCTAGGTCCTTAGTCATGGCTTATACCCTTCTTGTGACAAGGTGAGCTGGAGGATTTTTTTCATATTTTTTCTGTATTCAACTTCTCAGGGTTAGAAGAATTGTGAGTAATGAGGATCAGCTATCCAACAGAGTTGACGAAATGTGCAATAAATTTATTAGTAGAGGATATCCGCTGGACATGCTTAATATCCACAAAGAGCAAGTATTTTCAATGGATAGACAACAACTACTACATAGACAGTCAGCGAGACATAAAAATAATATTCGCATACCATTTGTCTCTACTTTTTCGACTTCCAGTTCTGAAATTGGTAATATTCTGAAAAGAGAATGGCGTTTATTGACCAGGGCCTTTCCCTTTATTAAAGAGTTTCAAGAACCACCCTTGTTAGCATATCGTAAAGGTAAAACTATTAGACATAGGTTGGTAAAGGCAGATATTGGATCAAAAATTAAAATGACACAAAGCACTCTAGCCCCTTTAAAACGTGGATGCTTTCCTTGTTTGGGATGTAGCATGTGTAATCATATGATTAAAGGAGATAGTTTCTGCCATCCACAAACTGGAAAAACGTTTAAAATTCAGGGTTTCTATACTTGTAAAACTACTTTTGCAATCTATTTACTTAGTTGCCCTTGCGGTTTATATTATGTGGGTGAGACCACAACTGAAGTAACTCTCAGAATGAGGAATCATAAATCGAATATTAAGACCAAGAGAAGAGATCTACCAGTATCTAGACACTTTATAGATTGTAAACATAATGTATCCCAAATGCGTTTTAAAATTATTGATTCTGTTACCCAACATAGACGAGGAGGTGATAGAGAATTGGCACTCAAAAGAAAAGAACTCGAGTGGATATTCACTCTTGAAACTATGGCCCCAAAGGGGCTCAATGTGGATTACACATATTTCCCACATATTTGATAGTCCATGAGTCTGCTGCATTTTTCTGAGTATGGGTAGATTGTTCTCTAGTATACTAAGGATAATTTATCTAGTATTCTATTTCTTTTAAAAATTCACGTAACTTTAGATTTGAATCGTAATTTCATTTTTTTCTTATATATATTCATTTTTTCACTGAGAATCTTCTTCTTTTCTATTACAGATACTGATCCATATGAAGGGATGTACAACATGGGAGCAGAGGCTACGTTTTTTTCGGCTAGTTATGTTTCATTGATTACTTATTATTTACATATTTTTATAATCTATGCTCTCTGTGAAAGATTTGGAATAAAGTTTATATGGCATTTTGAACTTACATATGGCTCCCCCACCTTTATATATGTCTTGTTCTATAATTTATACCGACAAGGTTCTATGTAAATACATAGACGGGTGGGATACACCACTTTAACTTCTGTTCTAGGATATATGGCTGTTTATCCTATTGGGACACAGCCACTTCTCCTACTTATGTTATAGTCCGTGGCCCCCTTCTTTTCTAGACTCCATATTGAGTCTCAGAATTATATATAGACATAAAACTGTACATACACATTGGTGGCAGGGTATCTACATTAAAATACTCATTGCCGGATAAATCCTGCATTTGAGTATTACTCTGTCCTGCTATAATATGCGCTGTGACGGAATGAGCCATCTGCGCATGCGCGGCTGTACTGCGTTTCGGGGATGCGTTCCATGTGACGCACTTCCGCCAGTCCGCCATCTTGCGCATGCGCACTACTGATCGTGGGACGCCATTGCTTGTTCCATGCTTCACCGAGAGCGGATAATGTAAGTTTCACAATACAAGTTTAAAATCTTCCTGTATTTTACTAGTTTTCGATATGATTCCTCTGCTCCGCCCCTTCATTAGGATATGATATCATTAAATAGGGTAATTATAGTATTACCTGTGTTGTATACATATCTGTACTCTATATTGAGAGATGTTGCACTGAAATCAATGCACTGGTCACTTTAATATATGTCTTCACTAATTATATGAATATATTTTATACATGGATTCACCTTTTTATGCATATTATATAATTACACTGTGTACTGTATACTTTGTGTATCCTCCTATATATATATGTGGTACTGCACACTGTTTGAATTAGCTTGAGAAAGGTTCAGGTGTGAACCGAAACGTTGCTCATTCTTCCACCTGGTGGTGAATAAACCAACATCTCCCCAACGCTGAAGTCCTGGTGCTGTTACTTGTTCTTTTGTCTTTGGTATTCTAACCTAAGGAGTTGATTCGTCCTTCTACTGGTAACGTGCACATGGCCTGATGTTCAGTCTGCATTGAGTGCTGTGTTTTCCTCTACTATATATATATATATATATATATATATATATATATGACTCTGTCCCTGTCTCTGTTCCTACACCACTCTGTGCCTCAGTACCCTAAAGTACCCTGCTGTATGACTAGTTGTTTGATCACCCAGCATAGAGTGAACAGTGCTTAACTGCTTTGCTGATTAAAGGGAACCTGTCACCAGCATTTTAGCTATAAAGCCAGCAATACCTGGTGAAAGTGGGTGAAAAATCATTGTCATCTAAGCTATAAATATGTTCTAAGTAAGCTCTGTACCTTTAGTATTCCATTTTTCAGTGGTCCCACACCGTATGCAAATGAGCAGAAAAGAGTCAAATCTTCATCTGAAAAGAGTCAGATTTTCATTCCTCCAGCATCTCAGAGTGGACTCCACCTCCTTCTTTTTGATTGACAGCTCCTTAGCCAGTCAGGGACAGACAGGTGGCAACGGTGGGCGGGGTTAAGAAGCTGCATCCCAGAGGGAAAAATAATTACCATAAAAGGCGGGAAGAGTTTAAACGACGATATTTACAGACAGAGGAGGACTTCAGGAAAGAAGAGAACAGGAACGCACTCTGGACAGCTGCGGCCGTTAAGGGGTCAGGCGAGTTTAACAGGTAAGATGTTGATGACAGGATCCCTTTAACTAGGCTTACAGGAAACATTGTTAACAGCTATCTTCACAGTTTCCACCATAAACATAGTTGTTTAGGTAAGGTAAGCTGGTATTTTTTTCTATGATGGAAGCCGTGTTAAGTTGCTAACAGGGGAAAGAATAGGATCAGAAGAATTGAAATCAATGCAGTCCCATCTGCTTGTCACCATAGAAATAGTTTTTTGTATTGCAGTGAATCCAACTATGTAAATTGTTAGTTAATCGGCAAAGCAGTTAAGGACCTAAGCACTATTCACTCTAAGCTGGGTGATCAAACACAGTGTCTTACTGTCACGGCTGTAGGGTATGTGGATCCACTAGGCCGCTGCGTCATAGCGGAGAAGCTGTTGGCCCAACAACAGTCAATAACAATTTCACGGATATGAGTACCTGAGTAGATGATCAAGCAGATACTCAGAATAGCAAACCTGTGGTGAAGCAGACACTTGGCATAGATGATGTTTGGTGTAGCAGATGACAGTAGACGTGGCAGATGACACCAGACATGGCGGCTGGCACCAGATGTGGCAGATGACACCAGACATGGCACATGCCACCAGATGTGGCATATGAGGCACGCTCCAGCAATAGGCTTAGGCTTAGGAACAAACACAGCAACAGGAAACGGGAAGTAGGACATGGGAACACTGGGAGTAGGATACAACTAAGCGACCCTTTGCATAGACAAACACAGGAATACAAAGAATGCTCAGTCAAGTAGAAGAAGGGCAGAGCCTTTTTTAAAGTCCAGGGTGTTAAGGGGTTGGTTACAAAAATTTAGACAGGTGAGCGCGCTGGCCCTTTATGGCCGGGAGTGAGCGTGCGTGCACCCTACGGGAGACAGATGAGAGCTGCAGCCTCGTGTGTCGGTGTCTCTGAGGAGGGAGACGCCAGCATGAAGACACTTACAGTGCCCAAATAACTTGCTATACAGCAGCTAGATAAACGGTACCACAAAATATCCAGATAAAAAGTGAATACAGCTTCCAAATAAATAGTGTCATGCAGAATCCAGTTAAATAGTGCATACACCATCCAGGTAAATAGTATTACACAGCATTCAGATATATAGTGTCATTAAGCATCCAGATAAAAAGTGAATACAGTATCCAGATATAGTGTGTCATACAAGATCCATTTGAAATTGTCTTACAACGTTTGCATAAATAAACAGTGTCCAAATAAATAGTGTCGAAAAGCCAGACAAATAGTGTACTAAGTAGGGATGCAAAAGTAAAAAGACACAGCGCACATAGTGCATGAACCAAAACAAGAAACCAAGAAGCAAAATAGGTCGTCAATTGTGCTGTTCTGATTTGGTTATGCTGGGAGCACAACATCCATAGAAGTGTAATCCAATGTGCCCAGAGGGGTAATGGATAAATGATGGTTGCAGCTTGGGCTCCGGACTGGACCTGCATTGTCTAGATTAACAATGGAAGTAGGAGAAAAAATGGGAATGCTTGTCCTGGCGCAGCCTAATAGTAGTCCCTCTGTCTCCGGATCGGATGGACAAGGATAGGTGATGTAAAATCCCAAATAGTTTATTGTACAGATAAAACAACAACAGTGTTTTGAGGTCGCACCAGCCTCTTCATCAGGTAAAGTACAAGTGATGAATAAGTCAGGGATAACATACTTTAAATACGGGGTCTGAGTTAGGAATAATCGGGACTACCGAGTCTGGCTTAAAGGTCACAATCTGATCGGCAGACATTCCAATAGATACTTTGCTTACATGAACAATTGACTTCTCGCTAACAATTATAAAATTCGAAGAGTTTATAAACATTATTATTATCTGTTGGGATCACAGCAAACATGTACTGAAAATAAAGTGAAAACGTGTATGTTGATCAGTTCATAAGATTGACGAACGTTCTTTCTAAAAGAACGGAGCATGTACGCGCTTATAGTTAAAGTTTTTCTTTGTTAAAATAATAATAAAAATAAATAAATATAGAATACACTACCGTTCAAAAGTTTGGGGTCACCCAGGCAATTTTGTGTTTTCCATGAAAACTCACACTTATATTTATCAAATGAGTTGCAAAATGACAAAAAAATATAGTCAAGACATTGACAAGGTTAGAAATAATGATTTTTATTTCAAATAATAATTTTCTCCTTCAAACTTTGCTTTCGTCAAAGAATGCTCCATTTGCAGCAATTAAATCATTACAGACCTTTGGCATTCTAGCTGTTAATTTGCTGAGGTAATCGGGAGAAATTTCACCCCATGCTTCTAGAAGCCCCTCCCACAAGTTGGATTGGATTGAAGGGCACTTCTTGCGTCCCATACGGTCAAGCTGCTCCCACAACAGCTCTATGGGGTTGAGATCTGGTGACTGCGCTGGCCACTTCATTACAGATAGAATACCAGCTGCCTGCTTCTTCCCTAAATAGTTCTTGCATAATTTGGAGGTGTGCTTTGGGTCATTGTCCTGTTGTAGGATGCAATTGGCTCCAATCAAGCGCTGTCCACAGGGTATGGCATGGCGTTGCAAAATGGAGTGATAGCCTTATTTATTCAAAATCCCTTTTACCTTGTACAAATCTCCCACTTTACCAGCACCAAAGCAACCCCAGACCATCACATTACCTCCACCATGCTTGACAGATGGCGTCAGGCACTCTTCCAGCATCTTTTCAGTTGTTCTGCGTCTCACAAATGTTCTTCTGTGTGATCCAAACACCTCAAACTTCGATTCGTCTGTCCATAACACTTTTTTCCAATCTTCCTCTGTCCAATGTCTGTGTGCTTTTGCCCATATTAATCTTTTCCTTTTATTAGCCAGTCTCAGATATGGCTTTTTCTTTGCCACTCTGCCCTGAAGGCCAGCATCCCGGAGTTGCCTCTTCACTGTAGACGTTGACACTGGCGTTTTGCGGGTACTATTTAATGAAGCTGCCAGTTGAGGACCTGTGAGGCGTCTATTTCTCAAACTAGAGACTCTAATGTACTTGTCTTGTTGCTCAGTTATGCAGCGGGGCCTCCCACTTCTCTTTCTACTCTAGTTAGAGCCTGTTTGTGCTGTCCTCTGAAGGGAGTAGTACACACCGTTGTAGGAAATCTTCAGTTTCTTGGCAATTTCTCGCATGGAATATCCTTCATTTCTAAGAACAAGAATAGACTGTCGAGTTTCACATGAAAGCTCTCTTTTTCTAGCCATTTTGAGAGTTTAATCGAACCCACAAATGTATTTCTCCAGATTCTCCTCTAGCTCAAAGGAAGGTCAGTTTTATAGCTCCTCCAAACAGCAAAACTGTTTACAGTGGTGCTAACATAATTGCACAAGAGATTTCAAGTGTTTTCTAATCATCCATTAGCCTTCTAACACAGTTAGCAAACACAATGTACCATTAGAACACTGGAGTGATGGTTGCTGGAAATGGCCCTCTATACACCTATGTAGATATTGCATTAAAAACCAGACGTTTGCAGCTAGAATAGTCATTTAGCACATTAACAATGTATAGAATGTATTTCTGATTAATTTAATGTTATCTTCATTCAAAAAAACTGTGCTTTTCTTGCAAAAATAAGGAAATTTCTAATTGGCCCCAAACTTTTGAACGGTAGTGTATATATAATATATATAATATAAAACTAGGAAGCCCAATCTCTGGCTTACAAGATGATCCGCTCTGTCAATAGCGACTGGGACGCTGCGTGAAACGCACGACATGTCCTATATTTCTGCGCTGTTCGCTCATCACGCACCCATTGAAGTCAATGGGTGCGTGAAAATCACGCGCACCACACGGAAGCACTTCCGTGGGATGCGCGTGATTCGCGCAACAGCAGTAAGAAGTATGATTGAAAACAGAAAAGCACCACGTACTTTTCTGTTTACAAACATACAGAGTGTCATAATGATGGCGGCTGCGCGAAAATCACGCAGCCACGCATCATACGGGGCAGACACACGGAGCAAAACGCACACGCTCTTGTAAATCCGCCCTTAGGTTGAGAGGATATGGATAAAAACCTGGAACATACACAACTAAAACATATAAAAACATGCATATAAATAGACACAATATCTGCCGACTGTTAAAAACACGGTTGAGAATAAAACACTCCCATTGTTTAGGTTAAACATAGTTATAAATTGCTAGTGAGACGAGAGATGTGGCACAGCATCTTTCTTGCAAATAATCTACCGGTTAGGAGGCAGCCTGTTGTAGTCCTAGAGACTATATAGAGGAAGATTCAAAGTGGAAGTACAAAATAGTCCAGCATAGTGATATTCTAAATTTAGGTGCAATAAATTTCTATAGGACCTTGTGGATATATATTACAATGTATCAAATTATAGTTTCAGTGATCTCATTTAGACCGAGCCGTACCAGTGTACTTAGTTTATACATCCAAAAGCTCTCGCATTTACAAAGAGAATTGATGCAGTCTGGCTGGTTTTCTTCTATATGGTGTATGGGTGTAATGGAAAAGCAATTACAATTTCCATCTTGGCAGTTAAATTTTTTCTTAATCTCAAAAATCGTTCCTGTTTGCTGAGAGTGAAAAGTAGTCACATTGTGGGTCATGGTGTTGCAACAAAGACATCTCTTCACACCACATTTAAAACTGACCACTTTATTTATATTCCTAGTTAGACTTCCTTATTGAAATGGTAGTGGGGTAGATGTAGTAAAATTCAACCTACTGTTGTTGTCCTAGAGACTATATAGAGGAAGATTCAAAGTGAAAGTACAAAATAGTCCAGCATAGTGATATTCTAAATTTAGGTGCAATAAATATCTATAGGACCTTGTGGATATATATTACAATGTATCAAATTATAGTTTCAGTGATCTCATTTAGACCGAGCGGTACCAGTGTACTTAGTTTATACTTCCAAAAGCCCTCGCATTTACAAAGAGAATTGAAGCGGTCTGGCTGGTTTTCTTCTATATGGTCTATGGGTGTAATGGAAAAGCAATTACAATTCTCATCATGTGAAATAGTACAGTATTTGGAGACACTGTGTAAAATAAATTTGTAATTGCTTTTCCATTACACCCATACACCATATAGAAGAAAACCAGCCAGACTGCATCAATTCTCTTTGTAAATGCGAGGGCTTTTGGAAGTATAAACTAAGTACACTGGTACCGCTCGGTCTAAATGAGATCACTGAAACTATAATTTGATACATTGTAATATATATCCACAAGGTCCTATAGATATTTATTGCACCTAAATTTAGAATATCACTATGCTGGACTATTTTGTACTTTCACTTTGAATCTTCCTCTATATAGTCTCTAGGACAACAACAGGCTGCCTCCTAACCAGTAGATTATTCGCAAGAAAGATGCTGTGCCACATCTCTCGTCTCACTAGCAATTTATAACTATGTTTAACCTAAACAATGGGAGTGTTTTATTCTCAACCGTGTTTTTAACAATCGGCAGATATTGTGTCTATCTATATGCATGTTTTTATATGTTTTAGTTGTGTATGTTCCAGGTTTTAATCCATATCCTCTCAACCTAATCGAGTTAAAGAGGCTCTGTCACCAGATTTTGCAACCCCTATCTGCTATTGCAGCAGATAGGCGCTGCAATGTAGATTACAGTAACGTTTTTATTTTTAAAAAACGAGCATTTTTGGCCAAGTTATTACCATTTTTGTAGTTATGCAAATGAGGCTTGCAAAAGTCCAAGTGGGTGTGTTTAAAAGTAAAAGTCCAAGTGGGCGTGTATTATGTGCGTACATCGGGGCGTTTTTAATACTTTTACTAGCTGGGCGTTCTGATGAGAAGTATCATCCACTTCTCTTCAGAACGCCCAGCTTCTGCCAGATCACGCTGTGACATCACTCACAGGTCCTGCATCGTGTCAGACGAGCGAGGACACATCGGCACCAGAGGCTACAGTTGATTCTGCAGCAGCATCAGCGTTTGCAGGTAAGTAGCTACATCGACTTACCTGCTAACGCCGATGCTGCTGCAGAATCAACTGAAGCCTCTGGTGCCGATGTGTCCTCGCTCGTCTGACACGATGCAGGACCTGTGAGTGACGTCACAGCGTGATCTGGCAGAAGCTGGGCGTTCTGAAGAGAAGTGGATGATACTTCTCGTCAGAGCGCCCAGCTAGTAAAAGTATTAAAAACGCCCCGATGTACGCACATAATACATGCCCACTTGGACTTTTACTTTTAAACACACCCACTTGGACTTTTGCAAGCCTCATTTGCATAACTACAAAAATGGTCATAACTTGGCCAAAAATGCTCGTTTTTTAAAAATAAAAACGTTACTGTAATCTACATTGCAGCGCCTATCTGCTGCAATAGCAGATAGGGGTTGCAAAATCTGGTGACAGAGCCTCTTTAAAATTTCTAACAATGTCTCCTTATTCTTACCATAAAACAAATACAGTCCACATGGTCTTAGAGTCTGTAAAGATCTACGATCTGAACTTGTCAAGCTTCAGTAGCTCGGTAGAGTCATGTTACTATGACTACCAATCCTGTCATCTACCCCGTAACCGCCTTTTTCTCATCCCAGTCGCTATTGACAGAGCGAATCATCTTGTAAACCAGAGATTGGGCTTCCTAGTTTTATATTATATATATTTTATATATTCTATATTTGTTTATTTCTAATTAATATTTAAAAAAATAGGAAAACTTTAACTGTACATTCTCTATTCTTTTAGCAGGAATGTTCGTTAATCTTATGGACTGATCAACATACTGTACACTTTTTCACTTTATTTTGTGACAGACCATGTGGAGAGGTTGTGGATGGGGTCTATATTTGCCCAAGATTTCTGTCTTCTGCTATCTGAAAACAACCAGGGATAAATTCAGCAGAGAATGTGGTTCTCCCTCTGCAATAGGTTTTATCTAAAACCTGGAAAAGGGCCTGGTTGTTGGAGTGGGGAGAGATGGGTGGGTCCCCATTCCATCCACACAGTCCTGGTCTTGGGCTGTCTAGCTATTAATCAGGGGTCAGGTGTGATAGCCCTTTAAAAAGGCTGCAGTTCAGTCACACTCTCTCTCAACCTTGGGAGAGGAGCTTGTGAGAGCAAAACCGACTGCATTCATAACAGGTTGTATGGTCTGCATGGTTTATGGTGCCAGGCATTAGGCCTGCACTGTGTTAGTTAGGATACCTACTGTATAGTTAGTGCCGGGCAGGCATAGAGGTTTCTTTTTGTTTGTTTATTTTTTATTCATGTACAACCTGTAAATAAAACTGGCTGAGGCCAGTAGTACCACATCTTTGCTGTGCGGACTGAAATTTACTGGCGTGTTTGATACCGAGTGCCCGTCTACCCCAGGAGACGACTGTCCCGCTACCTAATTCCCTTACAATTTTCAGTACATGTTTGCGGTGATCCCAACAGATAATAATAATTTTTATAAACTTTTCGAATTTTATAATTGTTAGCGAGAAGTCAATTGTTCATGTAAGCGATGTATCTATTGGAACGTCTGCCGATCCGATTGTGACCTTTAAGCCGGACTCGGTAGTCCCGATTATTCCTAATGAAGGCCCCATATTTAAAGCATGTTATCCATGACCTATTCATCACTTGTACTTTTCCTGATGAAGAGGCCGGTGCAGCCTCGAAATACGTTGTTGTTTTATCTGTACAATAAATTATTTCGGATTTTACATCACCTATCCTTGTCCATCCCATCCGGAGACAGAGAGACTACTATTAGGCAGCGCCAGGACAAGTATTCCGTTTTTTTTTTCTCCTACTTCCAGACAAATAGTGTAGACAGCATTCAGAGAAATTGTGTCATACAACAGCCACCTAACAGACCTTCAGGAGGTATATAGGGGCTTAAAGGGGTTGTCAGGTTTCAGTAAATTTCTGCAATGTTTTCTGTATAACTAAAATTTATACTGCTTTCCAATATATTTTCTGTATTAATTACCCATGGTTTTCAAAATTTCTGCTTGTTGTTATTTAGTAGGATCATTCAATGTTTGCTTCCAGTGGATACAATTATTTCCATGGTCATGTGATGCACAAAGGTGCACGGCTTGTTACAGTTACAATATGTATGTTAGAACTGTGTCTTTTAACAACCCCAGCACCTGTGTGTCCATCACATGACCATAAACAGAATTGTATCCACTGGAAGTAAACAATGACTGTTCCTACTTAATTACATCAATAAGAGGTCTTGAAAACCAAGAGGCATTAATACAAAAAGTATATTAAAAAATTGTACAAAGAGTAACATTAATGTGTCTGAAACCAGACAACCCCTTTAAGACTAGTAATAAACATTTCCCTGCATGGAAACTGGGTACAAGTTCCAGAAAGTTTTTCTTGTCCTTTCACAGTCAGAACAGGGATAGCCAATGCAGCTGAGACTCTGCAAACATAAATTGGATAAGTGAGATAGACAGGTGCCACTGTGTAAGGTTTCATGCACACAACCGTAGTTTTAATTCACAATTATGGATCCGTAATTGCTAATAAAATACTGACACATTAATTTCTATCGGCCACAGACATCTTCCAGTATATTTACGGGTGTGTATCCGGGCCATAGAAATGGGCCCACAAAAAATAGGATATGTCCTATTTTTTGCATTTACGGACCGTGCTCCTATACTTATTACTGTGAGCACGGTCCGTAAATGCGATTGACACGCCTCAGCCCATCTGTGCAGTATTTACTGACTGTAAATATTGCACAGTCGTGTGCATTAGGCCTCAGACCGTCCGTCTCACACAGTGGCACCTGCCTACCTCACTTACCCAACTCTTGTGGCATGCTGGGCATCTTAATTTAGAGCTTGTTAACAAAAACCCACTATAGGTAATATAAGCCAGAGTGTCATGATCATTTCAGTGTTTGGGTTTACATAATTAAGTTGCAAAAAAAAACATTTATACTCTCAAGTACATTTATTTAAAAAAACTTGAAATTTCTGTTTTTCAAGTCTTCAAATGCAGAAATCTTAACAAAAGTCAAAAATATGCAAATTGAAAATAAGATTATGGCTGCAGTACAATCTTTTTAATTTTAAACTGAAGGAAGAGAGATTTGGGGACATCATGATAGATTGGGTGCAACGCAATAATCAAACTAAGTTTGTATCACTTTAGAGGCAATTTATCTTCTCTGCCTGAAGCGCTAGCATGCTTCAGCTGTAATAATGGAATTATGCAGCTTCACAAAATCTTATTCTTTGAATTTAAGTATTTAAAAATGTTAAGTCTTTTAATCAGCGGCTTGAGGCATTTGACAGATTCAAAGATAAATTGGATTGAAAACCAGAAAACATTGCGAAACAGGAATTCATAGATAAAAATAGGCGGCCCTCTATTAAAGAAATGCATAAATATATATAAAAAAGAATAGATAGATAGATAGATGTGTCCTCCCTTACCTTTCCTTATATCTCAACATATCCTGAGATGTTTGGCGCGAGATGACCAGCTTTGAAAGAAAACATGATTTTGCGATATTATGTCACGAGATGTCTCTGCTATATTTATCTACGTATGTATCTTACTGGTTGTAATGTGAGTTGCAGCCGGTCAAGAATATTGCTAGTATATCATGATAGTGTATTGAATTTGCTTCATGAGAAATTGGAATCCTTAACCAAATTTAAACAAGGGTACAGGGGGAAATATCTGTAGATAGACAGACAGATAGACAGACAGATAGATAGATATAGATTGTCTTGCAAAATATTTTACTCCCTTGGTGTTTTTCCTGCTTTGTTGCACTAAATACTGCAATTAAAAGAGATTTGAAATTTTATTTTATGTAATAGACCTGACAAAATAGTCTAAACTGTAACGATTAAATGAAAAAAAATACCTTGTTTAAAAAAAACAACTAAAAGGTTGTGAGTGCGTATGTATTCACCCCCTTTACTATGGTCTGGTCAAACCAATTAACTTCAGAAGGGACATAATTTGTTGAATAATGTCCCCCTGTGTGCAATCAAAGTGTCACATGATCTGTCACATGTCGTGAGTATAAATACACCTATCCTGCAATGCCCCTGAGTCTGCAGCACCACTAAGCAAGCAACATGAAGACCAAGGAGCTCTCCAAATAGGTCAGAGACAAAGATGAAGAGAAGTATAGATACAACGTCCTGTATCAGCCATGGCTGGTAGTAAGAGCATGATGGGACCCAGAGGTGTAAAGAGGAGTCGTGAGGTGAGTATACTTTTTTTTTTTTACATTTTCAATAAGGGGGTAGACTGTCAGGGTAGTCCGATATAGAGGGGGCAAAGTATGGGGCCCAGCACGGGCCTCTTCTTTGCTACGCCCCACAGAGTTATATATACGCCAGAAATCTATCTAAATTCTGCACTCCTATATAACCAATCCAAGTGCCGTGTTTTATCGAAAACTTTGATAATACACTGCCGACTGCCTATGTAAATCTGATATATGACCACTGTATTGTCTACAACATAATAATACTCTGTAGAGTGTTGTGTAGAACTGGTATCTGACCACTGGATGGTCACTGTATGGCAGTATTACCGGTTATATTGATGCTTGTATAGTTTACTGGTGTCCCTGACTAATAAAACTAGGCCTGTCCCTGAACATGTGATCAGTTGTTTCTGTGTGAGGTGCATAACAAAATAAAGTGAAATTTGATGAGGTACGCGTTGCTTTTTTATTTTTCCCACCCCTTAGATTTCAACCTTTAATCTGCCCCTCTACTAACCACTGCAAACCGGGAATAGCCCACAAGACCTGCTGAGACCCATTATCTAGCCATCACAATTTTGCCCTTGTCAAAGTGAGGACCCAACCTAAATTTTGCTGAGCGGGGTCTCTAGACTACATATAATATATAATAATGGGGAGGGGGTCTCTAGCATGCATGTAATATATAGAAAAGGGGGAGGGGGGTATTTAGCCTGCATGTAAAATATAGTAATGGGGGTCTCGAGCCTTCATGCAATATATAGTAAGGTGGCAGGGGGTCTCTCGCCTGCAAATAATATACAGTAATGGGGGGATCTTTAGCCTGCATATTATATATAGTAAAGGGAGATTTGTTATCACAGGATCATGAACCAATAGTTTTTAGTTCCTGGTCCCTATAAAAAATCCAGCTATTGTTAACAGCGCAATCATGTATCTGGGATTACACATGCGTGCGCAATTCCCAACGCGAAAACCCCACCGGTCGCCGTCTGTCAATGATTGCTGAGTATAAATCCCAATTACCTCTGCCGCCGTTTTACCGCAGATGGAGGTAAGCAGGTTAAGGATGGGCAGCTACTCATTGGCCAGTGCTGTGTGCTTTCCCCCAGGCTAAAATTTGCCAACCAGCCCCTGGCTGTTCAGATGCCACACTTGAGTGGATGCGAACCTCGTTAGTGGGCAGCCGAACAGTACTGTCAGGTCCTCCTATAACAGCAAGTGAGCCAGCATGGGGTTAATCAAGCCCTCTGTGCTCAGGGGTGCCCACGCTGCCCTGCACCTCTGCCTGCCTCTGATCTGACGCATGAACAATATCGGGACCCACTAACTGCCCTATGTCACCAGTCTGGTCCTTCACTTACATCAGAAAGATATCTGCTGGTTTCCTAGATTCCCAACCCCTGCGGTGATGTAATGAATCTACACCAGTCACAGCCTATTAGCAGGTGCCTGAGAGTAATATGTTGCATTTACTTACAAAGCTTACATGGGGCAGGGCTGCTAGGGGTTCCCGAGGTGCAGCGAGTGGTGGAAGCAGTGTCAGCAGCAGAACAGAGCCTAATAGACATGGTGGGGGGGAATGATTAAAACTGATATTTCATATGCCAGTCTTACTATAAAGAAAGTTGGTGTAAAATGCGCCGTCAGTGCGCCAGTAAGTGAAATCTACGCCTGCCAGGAGCTAGCATAGATTTGCGTATGTCACGCTGCGGGGTGTGGATGTCACGATGCGGGGTGTGGACCCACTGGGCCGTACCGCGTAGCGGGGATGGCAGCTGGCCAAACCGGAAGGTACACAGTTCAATGGTTCAGCGAGAGTACTTGAGGCAATCGTAGGCAGTGGCGAGGCGGACACGTCCAGAACCAGGCGGTGGGAAGTCGTTCGGTGAGGCGTAGCAGGGTAGCGTAGACTGTAGCACAGCAGGTAGCACAGCACGGCAAAAGCACGGAAACAGGATACGGAATACAGGAGCAAGGTACACTGGGAGGCTGGAAGACACTGGGAGACCATAAGCAAGACGAACAACGGGAAAACTAACAATGCTCTGGCAAAGGGCAAGAGGGCAGAGCCCTTTTTATAGCCCAGGGCATCCTGGGCCAGATTACAGTTTTTTTCAAAAACGCGCGCACTGGCCCTTTAAGGCCGTGCACGCGCGGGCCCGCGCACCCGCCGGAGACACTCGGAATCCGGAAGAGAGTGCCGGCGCCTGACTGGGGGACGACGCTGCAGGCAGGTAAGCTGTCCATGGCCACGGCCGTCGGGGTTAACGACCGATCGACGGCCCGTGGCCATAGACGTTACAGTATCCCCCCTCTTACGCCCCCTCTTCTTGGGACCAGAGCGAGAGAGAAACTTCCTCACAAGAACAGGGGCATCGATGTTCTCCTCTGGCTCCCAAGACCTCTCTTCTGGGCCGAACCCCCTCCAGTCCACCAAATAAAATGTCCTTCCTCCCACCTTCTTGGTGGCCAGAATCTCCTTTACCTCGAAAGTCCCAGATGGACCGGCAGGAACCACTGTGGAACTAGGAGTCCTGGAATAGCGGTTCAGGACCACCGGTTTTAGCAGGGAGACGTGAAAGGAGTTAGGAATCCTGAGAGTGGGGGGGAGCCGCAGCTTGTAGGATACCGGGTTAATTTGTAGCAGGACTTCAAAGGAACCAAGGAACCTCGGGGCAAATTTGCATGACGGCACCTTCAGCCGGATATTCCTAGAGGACAGCCAGACTTTAGTCCCTGGAAGGAACTGCGGAGGCGCCCGTCTTCTTGTGTCTGCCTTTCTCTTCATGCGGTCCACCGCCAAGAGGATAGAAGATCGGGTCTGTTGCCATATCTGTAGAAAGTCCCTGAAGGTGGAGTCGGCTGCAGGCACCTGGGACATTGTAGAAACAGGAAGAGGTATACGAGGATGTTGGCCGTAGACTATGAAAAATGGACTGGATGTGGTCGACTCACTGGTGTGGTTGTTATAGGAGAACTCTGCCCACGGGAGCAACTGCACCCAATCATCATGGCGCCTGGACACAAAGTGACGTAGGTAGTTCTCCATAATCTGGTTAACTCTCTCGACTTGCCCGTTGGACTGGGGATGATAGGCCGAAGAGAAGTCCAATTTCACACCAAGGAGCCCGCAGAGTGCTCTCCAAAACTTCGAGGTAAACTGGACACCTCTGTCCGAGACAATATGCAGGGGTAATCCGTGCAGACGGAAGATGTGCTGTATGAAGAGGTCAGCCAACCGCGTAGCAGACGGCAGAGCGGTCAACGGGATGAAGTGAGCCATCTTGGAAAATCGATCCACCACCACCCAGATCACACTGCAACTCGCAGAAGGAGGAAGATCCGTGACGAAGTCCATAGCGACATGTTGCCACGGGGCAACGGGCACAGGCAGTGGTTGGAGCAAGCCCGCAGGTCTGGAGTGAGCAACTTTATTTTCTGCACAGACTGTGCACGAGGATACAAAGTCCATGACATCTTTGGGCAGCGTGGGCCACCAGAACTGACGGGTGATTAAATTTTGGGTCTTACGAGCCCCCGCGTGACCTGCCAGCTTAGAGTTGTGACCCCAGCGAAGAATTCTTCCTCGGTCAGCCAGACGCACAAAAGTCCTACCCGGAGGAATGTCTCTGACTTGCAGGGGATTCACAGAGAAGATACAGGATGGGTCAATGATATTCTGTGGAGATTCCGTGGCATCCTCGGTTTCGAAAGATCTAGACAAGGCATCGGCCCTCACATTCTTGTCGGCGGGACGGTAGTGGAGTTCGAACCGGAACCGAGCAAAGAACAACGACCACCTGGCTTGAAGAGGATTCAACCGCTGGGCCGTCTGTATGTAGGTCAAATTCTTGTGATCCGTGAAGATCAGGATAGGGTGAACCGCGCCTTCCAGTAGGTGTCTCCACTCCTGCAGAGCCAGTTTGATGGCCAGTAACTCCCGGTCCCCAATCGAGTAGTTACGCTCTGCGGGAGAAAACAGCTTGGAATAGTAACCACATACCACGGCCTTGCCTTTCGGTCTTTTCTGGAACAACAGTGCACCAGCACCCACCGAGGAGGCGTCCACCTCTAACGAAAACTGTAAGGACACGTCCGGATGGTGCAGAATGGAGGCAGATGTGAAGGCTTTCTTTAAGGATTCAAATGCGGCTTCAGCCTCCGGAGTCCACATCTTGGCATTCATACCTTTCTTAGTGAGGGTGGAGATAGGTGCTGTCAAAGATGAGAAGTTGGGGATGAAGAGTCGGTAGAAGTTGGCGAATCCTAGAAAGCGTTGGATGGCCCTTAAGCCTTGGGGGCGTGGCCACTCCAGGACGGCCTTTACCTTTTGGGGATCCATCTTGAGACCCTGATCTGAGATAATATAGCCCAGGAAGGATAGAGACTTCTTCTCGAACACACACTTCTCCAATTTGGCGTAAAGTCGATTCTCTCTTAGACGGAGCAACACCTGGCGGACATGACTTCGATAAGTTACTGGGTCTGGGGAAAAAATCAGAATGTCATCGAGATACACCACAACACAAACATACAGGAGATCACGAAAAATGTCATTGACAAATTCTTGGAATACTGCGGGAGCGTTACACAGGCCGAAGGGCATGACTAAGTATTCGTAATGCCCATCACGAGTATTAAAGGCAGTCTTCCACTCGTCACCTCGACGAATCCGGATCAGATTATAGGCCCCCCGCAGGTCCAGTTTAGAAAAAAAAATTGCCCCCCCGTATGCAATCAAACAGTTCCGAAATTAAAGGCAGAGGGTACCTGTTCTTCACCGTGATCTGGTTTAGGCCTCGGTAGTCGATACAAGGTCGTAATGATCCATCTTTCTTTTTAACAAAGAAGAACCCTGCTCCGGCCGGGGATGAAGATTTACGAATGAAACCCCTCTCCAGGTTCTCCTTGATGTAAGCCGACATGGACTGGGTCTCTGGCAAGGAGAGAGGATACACTCTACCACGAGGAGGAGATGATTCCGGAACTAGGTCGATTGGACAGTCATATGCCCGGTGTGGCGGCAAGGTCTCGGCCTCCTTTTTATTGAAGACATCGCCGAACATAGAGAAACAGAGGGGCAAACCTGCCAACGACTGAAGAGGAGCGGGCTGTGGTGACTGGATGTGACTCAGACAGCGGTCAAGAACCTCTCCAGAGTTCCAATCCAGGACGGGGGCGTGCAGACGAAGCCAAGGCAACCCCAACAGCACAGGGTTGACGGCCTTGGATAGGACGAACAGAGAGATGATCTCAGCATGAAGGGCTCCCACTTGGAGTTTCAACGGCTTGGTTATGGACACAACTGGGTCTGGTAATGGCAGTCCATCCACCGAGGCAACGATCAACGGCCTTTCAAGCGAGATAATGGGCAACTGTAGGAGATCCACAAGATCCTGGCAGATGAAGTTGGCTGCAGAGCCGGAGTCCAGATATGCGGAGACCTGATGAGACCTCTCGCCAGCAATAATCGTTACAGGAATAAATAATTTGGAGGAGAGTTCTTGCTTTAATGTGTTGACGCCCAGGGTTGTCTCTCCAACCAAGCCTAGGCGCTGGGGTTTTTTGGCTTGTGAGGACACAGACGCACGACGTGGCCAGCGAGGCCGCAATATAAGCACAGTCCAGAGGTGCGCCTGCGCTGTTTCTCCTGGACCGATAATTTTAGTCGGTCAACTTGCATCGGAACCTCAGGCAAAGCGATAGAAGCAGGCAAGAGAGGTTGCTGAAAGTTGGGCGCCAGTCTAGGACGCCGGCGCTCCTGACGAACTTCATGGGATCTCTCCCTCAGCCTTATGTCAACCCGAGTGGCAAGCAGAATCAAGTCGTCCAACGCGGGAGGCAGGTCTCGAGCAGCCAGTTCGTCCTTGATCTCGGGCGACAGACCATGCCAATAGGATGCCACAAATGCCTCATTGTTCCAGGATAGCTCTCCTGCCAGAGTCCGGAACTGAATAGTATACTCGCCCACGGAGTTGTCCTCTTGGCGAAGGTTGAAGATGGCGGTGGCGGCTGATGAGACTCGTCCTGGTTCCTCAAAAACGGTTCGGAAAATTCGTGCGAACTCCTGGAAGTCTCGAGTCTCGGGTCCCTGACGTTCCCAGATAGAGTTAGCCCATGCCAGGGCCTTGCCGGTCAGGAGGGAGATGATAAATGCGATCTTGGCTCCATCTGACGGAAATGCCCGAGAGTGCAGGGTAAAATGAATGTGGCATTGGTTCAGGAACCCCCGACAAGCACTGGCGTCTCCATCGAACCAAAAGGGCAATGGCAGCGAGAACCGAGGATCCGTACAGGAACTGCCAGGAGGAGCAACAGGAGGGTCGGCTTGAGGAAGTTGCACAGAAGCAGGAATGGAGGCAACTAGCGTCCCTAGCTGCTGCGCCATAGAGTCCACGGCCACGAGGAGCTGGTCCTGCCTAGCTCGGAGATCCAGCAGATCCGCCTGCATGGCTTGGGAGGGTGACAAGCCCTTGAATTGGCCAGCGGGGTCCAGGGCCAGAGCGTACTGTCACGCTGCGGGGTGTGGATGTCACGATGCAGGGTGTGGACCCACTGGGCCGTACCGCGTAGCGGGGATGGCAGCTGGCCAAACCGGAAGGTACACAGTTCAATGGTTCAGCGAGAGTACTTGAGGCAATCGTAGGCAGTGGCGAGGCGGACACGTCCAGAACCAGGCGGTGGGAAGTCGTTCGGTGAGGCGTAGCAGGGTAGCGTAGACTGTAGCACAGCACGGCAGGTAGCACAGCACGGCAATAGCACGGAAACGGGATACGGAATACAGGAGCAAGGTACACTGGGAGGCTGGAAGACACTGGGAGACCATAAGCAAGACGAACAACGGGAAAACTAACAACGCTCTGGCAAAAGGCAAGAGGGCAGAGCCCTTTTTATAGCCCAGGGCATCCTGGGCCGGATTACAGTTTTTTTCAAAAACGCGCGCACTGGCCCTTTAAGACCGTGCACGCGCGGGCGCGCGCACCCACCGGAGACACTCGGAATCCGGAAGAGAGTGCCGGCGCCTGACTGGGGGACGACGCTGCAGGCAGGTAAGCTGTCCATGGCCACGGCCGTCGGGGTTAACGACCAATCGACGGGCCGTGGCCATAGACGTTACAGCGTATATTATGATAGATTTGCCAGGCCACTGGTGGCCCGGTCCCGTATCACTAGGCTCCGCCTGCTTATTGGAAAAATGATGGAAGCGGCACAAAAGCAAAAACATTTACTGCAAATTGCGACTTCTGTGCTGTTTGCGAATTTAATTCCCCTCTGTGAGTTTTGTACTCTCTTTCCTGACTCCTAAGTGTCTTTGTCATTAGTCAAGTGAAGCTGCAGAACCCATCATATGTAAAAGGAGTAAACTACAGGGTGACTGGTGTTCTGGGACTGTTTCACTAGCAGCAGCCCAGCATGTGCAACTTGAGTCCTGCTTGCAGGGGTTGCTTTCTGTTTCCTGGGGGCTGTTTCCAACTCCAACTTCTCTCATTGTTTTTGGATGGTGAGATCAGGAGAAGCGGGAGCAGGTGAACTTTGGGCTGTATATTATCACTGCTGCATTTCAGAGCAGATGCATGTTACACTTTTGGGGTGATATTGTTATTAGATTTAGTCCTTTGCAGGAAGTATCATGTGTCTCAGGTGTGTCACAGTGAAAAAGCATAAAGTGTACCACTCCACACTATATACAATATGTTAGAAAACATCTAATCGGATTGTTGCTTTGTTTTATCAGTACAGAGCAATGATCCCTACTGCATACAGGTTGGACTGTAGGGAAAGCTGGGGACCACAAATATTTTTAAAGCTATGATGTTAGGGACGGGTAGGGGGTCAAGACTTGGTTTTGAAGAAAATCAGCTACAATCCTTAATAAAGTTTATTAGTACAACAATACATATCACAGAAGGGTTTTCTAAAATTACCTTTATAGTTCACTTTAATATTACAATTATTAGGACCAAGACAAAGCAATATTTTGAAAAGAGGTCTAATGCCATTTGTACTACATTAGCATGAAAAGCAGTGCTGGTGGTTGTTGATTTTCAGAGCAAAAAAAAAGTGCTAATTTACTGCAAAAACATAGCATTCTTAAATTGGGTGTCACATTACTGCAATGCGTAAATAAACCTTTAGCAGACAAAAAAAATACTTGAAAAGAAGGAATTACTATTGATGAAATTAACATATAGCTGTATTCACACAATTATTTTATCTTGGATTTGCTAAAATTTTTACAAAACCTGCTTTTGCTGTGGCGACGTGAATATTGCCGCAAAAATGGAGTGACAAAAATGGAATATAGCTTTACTTAATGGTTGGATGGGGGCACTGTTTTGACGTTTGCACTGTCAGCAAAATTGCCTAGAAACTGCCCTTAGCCCACAGGCCCCCCTCACCACACTTACCTGGGTCACGAAAGAGACCCAGTGACGCTGCTGAAAGTTACAGGTAGGTTGTGGCCGCGGGACATGAGGAGAGGTTACCCAAGGGGTGTTGTGCGGCGGCGTCGCCAGCCAACACCATCCTCTGTAGGGAGAGGAGGGGCAAGACTGCTGGTCCTGAAGGTCGTACGCCTTTCCCTCCAATTCCCTATGATGAATTGGACAAGCAGACCTGTCAATCCACAGCAGAGGGTGGGGTTTACAGCTCACAAAGCAGGACACTTCCTGGTTCACCTGACACTCAACAGCTCATTTGCATACGTCGTGTGGGCTAATAAAACGCTGTATGCAAGTTATACAAAGACAAACATTGGCAAAAATATGCATATACTGCTTTCCACCATAGCTATCTAGTGGTCTAGCTATCTAGTGGTCTAGCAGTTTGGGCGGTGGAAAAGTTCCGACAGACTCCCTTTAAATCAACTATTAAAAATTGAAAGAATGTGGAACAGCTGTAAATCTGCCTAGAGTAGACTATTCTATAAAAATGGTACTGTGCAAGTTGGCCACTTTGAGAGAGGCTGCCAAAAGACGTTTGATGACTCTGAAACAAAACTTTCCATGGCTGTGATCGGAAACTATATAGAACTACTATTCTCCATCTTTCTTCACCAGTCACAGCTTTATGAGACATTAGCAGAGGAAAAAGCAACTGTTGAAAAAAACCTCATATAAAAGGCCAGAAAACCAGAAGTTGGTAGATTTATTTTTCAGCAACACAACTCCAAACATAAAGCCAAGGCTACATAGAAATTACTTAAAGGATTTTCCAGCAATTCTATGTTATGCCTAGTGTACTGCCTAAAGGGGAAGTGCACGACACAGGAGTTGTAAGGGACTTTCTTTGGTGTGCTTTGAATGCCTATGTCATGCACCACCCCCTCAGTGCCAATGTTAGGCATACACAGAGTAAAAAGATAAACCACTAATGATTACATAATTTTACATTACTTAAAACCTTTGTCTGATAGTGATTATTAATAGAAATGTATAAATCCTTTGTTTTTGTAGTCAGGCCATATGATGCATCATATCCAATGTTAATTTTTTTAAATGTTTCCTACGCTAGGCGGAGCTTAGTAATCACATGACTGTGTACACTTGCCAAACCGGTGTAGCAAAAGGTATTTAACATACAATGGACAGATCACTTGATGTGGCAAAGTCTCTCTCATGGAGATTGCTTCATGTAAAAACAATACTGTAAAAGTAAATATGAGGGCACCAAGCTGTAACAATTTAGAAAACACTTAGAAACAGTGAGTGATACCACATTTTATATATTTGTCTGGGTCAAATACTCCCTAGTAAGCATTGACATGAATAAAGGAGCTTAGCTGTAAAAATGTATTTTTATTAGTCACCCATTAGTGTGATGTTTCAGCTTCACCCGCCTTTCTCAAGCATAATAAATGACAACCTGTCAATTATAGGTCACTCATAAAAAGAACGATGAACTTTGAAACTTTTTGGGGAAAATCTTATTCTGTTTCTCTCCTTTATTCGACTTGAATCAACATTTGTACATTTGTTCTTGTCTTGCTCTTTCTAAGAACGATATCTTCCCATGTAGATTTGATTTGCGCATTCAATTATTATGGCTATCCCATTTCTACACTTTATGAATATTACCTTTCAGGGTACTGCATCTGAACCTAATACACATGTCTGCTGCGATAAAAAATTTCTGTGATTTTGGGTATGTTCACAAGCAGTGACCAAAAAGTCTGAAAATATGGAGCTGTTTTCAGGCGAAAACAGCTCCTGATTTTCAGACGTTTTTGTAACTACTCGTGTTTTTCGCGGTGTATTTTACGGACGTTATGGGAGCTGTTTCTCAATGTAGTCAATGACAAACGGCTCCAAAAACGGCCCAAGATGTGACATGCACTTCTTCTTCGCGGGCGGCTTTTTGCGTGCCGTATTTTGACAGCGACGGGTAAAATTACACCTCGTGGGAACAGAACACCGTAAAACCCATTGCAAGCAATGGGCAGATGTTTGTAGGCATAATGGAGCTGTTTTTTCAGGCGTAATTCGAGGCGTAAAACGGCCAAATTACGTCTGAAAACACTGCGTGTGAACATACCCTTAGGCCTTATTTACACAAGCGTAGTGCACGTCCGTGATACGTGCGTGAAAATCACGCACGACGCACGGAACTATGCTAGTTAATGGGGCCGTTCAGACATTCCGTGTTTTTCACGCAGCGTGTATCCGCTGCGTGAAACTCACAGCATGTCCTATACTTTAGCGTTTTTCGCGCATCACGCACCAATTGAAGTCAATGGGTGCGTGAAAACCGCGCACGCACGGCACACGGACGCACTTCCGTGTGCCGCACATGATTCGCACTACAGCTGTTGAAGAAATTAAGGGAATAATAAAACCACCTCCTTCATTTCTGTTTATAAACATCAAAACCACGTGTCATAAAGATGCCATACGCGCAAAAAACACGCAGCTACGCACCAAACACTGATGCCGCACGAACTGCAACGCGCAAAAACGCAGCACAACAATATACAGATGTAGCCATCTTTATCTTGACTCAACGCATTAAATACACAGAGTCAGGAAATTTGAACTTTACTTTTTCAATGGCTTTTCAATGGTTTTAGTTGTGTGATATCACGCTGCCGCAAGTTACCAGTCAATATAAACATGGCTACATCTCTATGCTACTTATTTTAGAGTAGATATCTGTTTAAATCCTTGGAGACAGCCAAATTTAGTTTTTTACATTTTCATTTTGTCATTGATACTTTCCAAGAGCCATAACTTTTTTATTTTCCCGTCGACGTAGCCATATAACGGCTTATTTTTGCAGAACGTGTTGTCGTTTTTAATTCTACCATTTAATGTACCATATAATGTACAGGGAATTTGTAAAAAAATTCTTTGTGGGGCAGAATAGGAAAAAAACATTAATTCCTCATAGTTTTTTTCGTTTCGTTTTTACGGTGTTCATCATGTAGTACAAACAACATGTTAACTTTATTCTGCAGGTCAATTGATGTAGTAATAACTTGTTTTACATTGTGTTAAATAGTCATATCGCCATAATCGTATCGCCACGCAGAATAAAGTAAATATGTCATTTATAGCGCACGGTGAACGCTGTAAAAAAAATGGAATAAAAAAACAATAGTAGAATTGCTGTTTTTTAGTCACCACGCCAATTAAAAATAGAATAAAAACTGATCAAAAAGCCGCATGCACCCCAAGAAAACTACAATGAATTCCTCAAGGTGTCTAGTTTCCAAAATGCGGTCACTTTTGGGGGTTTTCCACTGTTTTGGCACCACAAGACCTCTTCAAACCAAACATGGTGCCTAATAAAAAAGAGGCCTCAAAATCCACTAGGTGCTCCTTTGCTTCGGAGGCCGGTGCTTCAGTGCATTACCGCACTAGCGCCACATGTGGGATATTTCTCAAAACTGCAGAATCTGGGCAATAAATATTAAGTTGCGTTTCTCTGGTAAAACCTTTTGTGTTACAGAAAAAATGGTATAAAAAGGATTTTCTGACAAAAATAAATAAATATGTAAATTTCACCTCTACTTTGCTCTAAACTCCTGTGAAACACCTAAAAAGTTCATAAACTTTCTAAATGCTGTTGTGAATACTTTGAGGGGTCTAGTTTCTAAAATGGGGCGTTTCATAGGGGTTTCTACTATATAGGACCCTCAAAGCAACTTCAGAACTGAACTGGAACCTAAAAAAAAATTAAAATGAGGCAATACTTTGCTTCTCTTAATGAGCAGCGCCCACTCCAAGATGACCCCAGTTTTGACCATTTGTATAAACGGAGACCCCTATTAGACCGTTTCAGTGCCCGGTTTTCCCAAGCATACACCCCCGAGAATTGTATTTCTATTGATGAGTCCTTGGTACATTTTAAAGGGAGGCTTCAATTCCGCGAGTACCTGCCGGGTAGGAGGGCAAGGTATGGTGTGAAGATGTATAAGCTGAGCGAGAATGCATCAGGGTATACCTACAAATTTAGGATGTATGAAGGGAAGGACACCAGTATACAGACCCCAGAATGCTTACTGGGAGTTAATGCAAAAATTGTGTGGGATTTGGTGCACCCACTGCTGGACCAGGGCTATCACCTCTACCTGGATAATTTTTATACCAGCGTCCCACTCTTCAAGTGCCTCGCTTCCAGAAGTACTGCGGCATGTGGCACTGCTAGAAGAAATATGAGAGGCCTCCCTAAGACTCTGCTTGGGCAAACAAGAAGGGGTGAGAGCAGGGCATATTCTAGCAGCAACATTTTGTGTGTCAAGTACAAGGACAAGAGAGATGTCCTTGTATTGACAACAATACATGCCCACACCAGTACCTATGTACCTGTACGAGGTACCAGTACAGAGACCCCCAAACCGGACTGCATCCTGGACTACAATAGGTACATGGGAGGGGTGGACTTGTCAGATCAAGTCCAGAAGCCCTACAGCGCCATCCGGAAATCGAGGGTGTGTTATAAGAAGCTGACCATGCACATCATACAGACGGCATTGTACAATGCATACGTGCTACGTCGATGTGCAGGTCAGAGGGGAACTTTCCTGGAATTTCAAGAGGTGGTTATCAAGAAGCTAATTTTTAGGGACCAAGAAGGGGGGGCACCCAGTAATTCTGGAAGCAAGGCCACACGCATCGTACCAGGGCAACACTTTCCAGGAGAAGTTCCCTAAACTGGCAAGAAAAGAAAGAGTCAAAAGAGGTACAAAGTCTGCTATAAGAGGGGGATAAGGGAGGACACAATAAATCAATGTGACACGTGTCCCGAAAAACTAAGGCTCTGTATGAAAGAGTGTTTCAAAATGTATCATACATCCCTTGATTTTTATTCTACCCCAGTTTTACTTACCCTAAAGCATTCCGCACAGCTTATCCCCCTCGTCTTTGACTTCTGAGCCCTGCTGCGTGCCCAGGCAGCTGATAACAGCCACATTGAGGGTATTGCCATACCCGGGAGTACCCACATTACAGTTCATGGGGTGTATGTCTCCGGTCAAAATGCTCACTACACCTCTAGATGAATGCCTTAAGGGTGTAGTTTTTAAAACGGGGTCACTTCTTGGGGGTTTCAACTGTACTGGTACCTCAGGGGCTTCTGCATACATGACTTCGCACCAGAAAATCCCCAGCAGGCCAAATGGTGGTCCTTTCCTTCTGAGCCCTCCCATGGGCCCAAACTGCAATTTATCACCACAAATGGGATATTGCCGCACTCAGGACAAATTGGGCAACAAAACGGGGTGTTTTATTTCTTGTGAAAATAAGAAATTTTCAGCCAAAACTACATATTATTGGAAAAAATAAATTGTGTTTGAATTCCCAGCCCAATTCAAATAAGTTATGTGAAAAAATGATGAGGTCAAAATGGTCACAACTCCAATAAATGAATTCCTTGAGGGGTGTAGTTTCCAAAATGGGGTCACTTCTGGTGGGTTTCCATTGCTTTGATACCTCTGGGGCTCTGCAAATGCGACATGGCACCCGAAAACCAATCCAGCAAAATATGGACTCCAAAGAACAAATAGCGCTCCTTTCCTTCTGAGCCCTCCCATGGGCCCAAACGGCAGTTTATCACCACAAATGGGGTATTGCTGCACTCAGGACAAATTGGGCAACAAAATGGGGTATTTTGTTCCCTGTGAAAATAAGACATTTTGATGAAAAATGACATCTTATTGGAAAACATTTCATTTTTTTTATTTCACAGCCCAATTCAAATACGTGCTATGTAAAAACTGTGCAGTCAAAATGGTAACGACAACCATAAATTAATTCTTTGAGGGGTGTAGTTTCCGAAATGTGGTCACTTTTGGGGGATTCCTACTGTTTTGGCACCTCAACACCTCTTCAAACCTGGCATGTTGCCTAAAATATATTCTAATAAAAAAGAGGCCTCAAAATATACTAGGTCATTCTTTGCTTCTGGGGCATGTGTTTTAGTCCACGAGCACACTAGAGCCACATGTGGGACATTTCTAAAAATGGCAGAATCTGGGCAATACATATTTAATAGTGTTTCTCTGGTAAATCCTTCTGTGTTACAGAAAAAAATTGAATACAATTGAAATTCAGCAAGAAAAATTAAATTTGCAAATTTCACCTCTACGTGGCTTTAATTTCTGTGAAATGCCTGAAGGGTTAAATAAACTTTCTAAATGCTGTTTTGAATACTTTGAGGGGTCTCAAAATGGGGTGTTTTATGGGGGTTTCTAATACATAGGCCCCTCAAAGCCACTTCGGAACCAAACAGGTACCTTAAAAAAAAGGCTTTTAAAATTTTCTTAAAAATATGAGAAATTGCTGTTTATGTTCTAAGCCTTGTAACGTCCAAGAAAAATAAAAGAATGTTAAAAAAACGATGCCAATCTAAAGTAGACATATGGGAAATGTGAACTAGTAACTATTTTGGGTGGTATAACCATCTGTTTTACAAGCAGATGCATTTAAATTCAGAAAAATTCAATTTTTTATAAATTTTCTCAAAATTTAGCAATTTTTTACCAATAAACACTGAATATATCGTCCAAATTTTACCAATAACATAAAGCCCAATGTGTCACGAGAAAACAATTTCAGAATCGCTTGGATAGGTTCAAGCAGTCTGACGTTATTACCACATAAAGTGAAATGTGTCAGATTTGAAAAATGGGCTCTGAGCCTTAAGGCCCAAACTAGGCTGCGTCCTTAAGGGGTTAAAGATAGATGTATATATTAATGTTGAAATCAGGGCTCTACCTGAAACCATCCTTAGCTATGAACTTGCGTTGTACCTTCATGATAGAAATTCACACGAACGTGTGCGTTTTGCGTGCGCAAAAAATGCTGCGTTTTTGCGCGTTGCAGTTCGTGCGGCATCAGTGTTTGGTGCGTAGCTGCGTGTTTTTTGCGCGTATGGCATCTTTATGACACGTGGTTTTGATGTTTATAAACAGAAATGTTGGAGGTGGTTTTATTATTCCCTTAATTTCTTCAACAACTGTAGTGCGAATCATGTGCGGCACACGGAAGTGCGTCCGTGTGCCGTGCGTGCGCGGTTTTCACGCACCCATTGACTTCAATTGGTGCGTGATGCGCGAAAAACGCTAAAGTATAGGACATGCTGTGAGTTTCACGCAGCGGATACACGCTGCGTGAAAAACACGGAATGTCTGAACGGCCCCATTAACTAGCATAGTTCCGTGCGTCGTGCGTGATTTTCACGCACGTTTCACAGACGTGCACTACGCTTGTGTAAATAAGGCCTAAGGGTATGTTCACACGCAGTGTTTTCAGACATAATTCGGGCGTTTTACGCCTCGAATTAAGCGTGAAAAAATGGCTCCATTATGCCTACAAACATCTGCCCATTGCTTTCAATGGGTTTTACGGTGTTCTGTTCCCATGAGGTGTCATTTTACGCGTCGCTGTCAAAATACGGCGCGTAGAAAGACGCCCACGAAAAAGAAGTGCATGTCACTTATTGGGACGTTTTTGGAGCTGTTTTTCATTGACTCCATTGAAAAACAGCTCCAATAACGTCCGTAAAATATGCCACAAAAAATGCTAGTTGCTACAAAAACGTCTGAAAATCAGGAGCTGCTTTCGCCTGAAAACAGCTCCGTATTTTCAGACGTTTTTGCTCACTGCGTGTGAACATACCCTAAGACATCATGCTCCACATAAATAGAATAGTTTAATATAGAATTCCTATAGGATCTTGAAACCTAAAAACCATCCACACTCCACAATTTATGCCAGAGCTTTACTCCCACAAAGTTCTTCATAGATCTTTTGACCACTACCCTGCAAGTAAGTAAAATAGATGGCTCTAGCAACAATAATATTAATGGGTAGTCCGAATTAAACCAAAATGATTTCCAAGGAATCATTTATGTCAACAGGACAAGATGGTGAAAGAAGGAATATCCAAGAAAGTGCAAATTAAGGACATGAATTTGAATCCCACCCCTGGACAGTTATATTCTTGAACTGCACCAGGGTTGCCAACCTTCACTTCAGTCATTTCTGGATACCTGAGCTAAAAATCACGGACTGACCAAAATTTTTACGGACACTTTACTAAATCAAGAGTTAGTGACAATAAAGAGCATAGGTAACACCTTTTTATAAGTGAGTGGAATAGTAAAGATGAGTACAGGCACAACTCAAGTTGAATTAAAAAACAATTAAAGTAATACAATTGAGATAGTGTAGTGTAGTGGTTAGCACAAGGAAGACAAATGTGCTATCCACTACACTACAGGGACTTTGACACTCAATACTCATCGACAGTGTCATACAAACCTGCTAACTAGTACAAGTCAGTCGGGCACTTACTCTAGTAGTCTCCTGCCGACCGGAGCCAGAGAGAGACAGTCAGACGCTCACTCAGTCACAGTGTTGGTTGGTGGAGTCTGTTGCGGGTCAGTGAACGCTAGGTACACACTGCACTGCAGGCTGCTGCCTGTGCTGGGACTGGAAAGGGACTCACCAATCACAGCCCCGCTTGTAGCTTTCCCACTTAGCTCGGGAATGCTGCAAGCGGGACTGTGATTGGTGAGTCCGACTCACTCCACCCCCACTGGTCTCGGTCTATCGTGACGTGAGGTCAGGTGACAGGTCCCCACCCGGACTCAGTCAGAATGTAAATTTTTGCGCATGCGCAGTGCAAAGTTTGGGTGGGGATTTAGGGAAAGTGAAAAAAAAACCCAGACAGTGTTTTTTTGTGACGAACACTACGGACGGCAGAAAAAAACACCCGTTTTTTTGCGGACTGTCCGTAAATTAACGGATGGTTGGCAACCCTGAGCTGCACATGTGTACATCCTTAACTTTTCCTGAATTGCGTTAAGTTATACATTTTGTCATGATAACAATTCAGTACAATCTTGTACCATACAGTAATAAAAAAGATTTATATGTTTAAGTATATGTTTTAACATAGGAGTCGATAGCCAATGGATGGTATCAGCCAGGGGCATCTGTCATAGCCATACAGCAGTGGCGGATTAAGTAAACCATGGGCCCTGGGCTGTTCCTCAAGCTTGGGCCCCCTTCTCCACCACCGCCCTGCCACGTCATGTCTATATTAAACACCACCTTTCTGTGTGAGCATTGACAAATGAGTGATACGATTCCCCTTGTCAAAGGGCTGTGTCCCTACATACTGACAGTCTCCAACCATCGCTGACAGTATCACACTGTGTAGGGACACATCCTCCTGACAAGGGGAATGGTAACACGCATTTGTCTATTAGTCCTGGGTACACAAAGACTTTATGTGGAATACAAGGATTTCCGATAACTGACATGTCAGGAGAGGGGACAGATCTATAAATGCAATGACTCACAGGTGATGTCTTCACTGATGGGTCGTTCTCTTTTCTTCTCCATCTGACACAGACCATTATGGCGACTTCTCCTGATGACTGCAGAGTTTCCTGATGAGAAATCTTTTCCCCTTGATTCTGTAGCCATTTTCAGCATCTATAGCAACATAAAAATTCAGAAATAAACACCATAAATTGTCCTATACCCCAGACCCCTAAGCAAATTAAGACCCAGGCCCATACATTAACTCAAACCAATAAATTCAGTCCCCAAGAGGTAACTAAACTTTTAAAAAACATTTGGCGTGTCATAGTGAGAGTGATATGTCAGAAGTTTTGATCGATGGGGGTCCCAGCATTGAGACCACCACCGATCACTAAAACAAAGCAGCAGAAGTGCCCGGGTGAGCGCTGTTCCACTTCATTTCTGATTGTCTTTCCTCGTAGCGGTGTACGGGCTCATAGACTTTCTGTTGTGCCCATAGACCGCATGCTCGGCTATCAGAGGAAAGACGATCAGAAACAAAGTGGCTCCTCACTCACCTGAGCGCTTTTGCCACTTTGTTTCAACGATTGGTGGGGTCTCAGTGCCCGGACCCCCACCGATTAGAACATTTGACATGTCACTATGACATGTAATTTTTTTTTTTTAAAGTTTCGTTAGTTACCCTTTAAGCAGTCAGACACCCCTCCCCAGTGCATCTGACTGACTGCTGAGTGCCCTATGGGAGGGTCTAAGCGTCTGAGGAGGGGAGGAGAGGAGGGGCAAGACTGCTGGTCCTGAAGGTCGTACGCCTTTCCCTCCAATTCCCTATGATGAATTGGACAAGCAGACCTGTCAATCCACAGCAGAGGGTGGGGTTTACAGCTCACAAAGCAGGACACTTCCTGGTTCACCTGACACTCAACAGCTCATTTGCATACGTCGTGTGGGCTAATAAAACGCTGTATGCAAGTTATACAAAGACAAACATTGGCAAAAATATGCATATACTGCTTTCCACCATAGCTATCTAGTGGTCTAGCTATCTAGTGGTCTAGCAGTTTGGGCGGTGGAAAAGTTCCGACAGACTCCCTTTAAATCAACTATTAAAAATTGAAAGAATGTGGAACAGCTGTAAATCTGCCTAGAGTAGACTATTCTATAAAAATGGTACTGTGCAAGTTGGCCACTTTGAGAGAGGCTGCCAAAAGACGTTTGATGACTCTGAAACAAAACTTTCCATGGCTGTGATCGGAAACTATATAGAACTACTATTCTCCATCTTTCTTCACCAGTCACAGCTTTATGAGACATTAGCAGAGGAAAAAGCAACTGTTGAAAAAAACCTCATATAAAAGGCCAGAAAACCAGAAGTTGGTAGATTTATTTTTCAGCAACACAACTCCAAACATAAAGCCAAGGCTACATAGAAATTATTTAAAGGATTTTCCAGCAATTCTATGTTATGCCTAGTGTACTGCCTAAAGGGGAAGTGCACGACACAGGAGTTGTAAGGGACTTTCTTTGGTGTGCTTTGAATGCCTATGTCATGCACCACCCCCTCAGTGCCAATGTTAGGCATACACAGAGTAAAAAGATAAACCACTAATGATTACATAATTTTACATTACTTAAAACCTTTGTCTGATAGTGATTATTAATAGAAATGTATAAATCCTTTGTTTTTGTAGTCAGGCCATATGATGCATCATATCCAATGTTAATTTTTTTAAATGTTTCCTACGCTAGGCGGAGCTTAGTAATCACATGACTGTGTACACTTGCCAAACCGGTGTAGCAAAAGGTATTTAACATACAATGGACAGATCACTTGATGTGGCAAAGTCTCTCTCATGGAGATTGCTTCATGTAAAAACAATACTGTAAAAGTAAATATGAGGGCACCAAGCTGTAACAATTTAGAAAACACTTAGAAACAGTGAGTGATACCACATTTTATATATTTGTCTGGGTCAAATACTCCCTAGTAAGCATTGACATGAATAAAGGAGCTTAGCTGTAAAAATGTATTTTTATTAGTCACCCATTAGTGTGATGTTTCAGCTTCACCCGCCTTTCTCAAGCATAATAAATGACAACCTGTCAATTATAGGTCACTCATAAAAAGAACGATGAACTTTGAAACTTTTTGGGGAAAATCTTATTCTGTTTCTCTCCTTTATTCGACTTGAATCAACATTTGTACATTTGTTCTTGTCTTGCTCTTTCTAAGAACGATATCTTCCCATGTAGATTTGATTTGCTCATTCAATTATTATGGCTATCCCATTTCTACACTTTATGAATATTACCTTTCAGGGTACTGCATCTGAACCTAATACACATGTCTGCTGCGATAAAAAATTTCTGTGATTTTGGGTATGTTCACAAGCAGTGACCAAAAAGTCTGAAAATATGGAGCTGTTTTCAGGCGAAAACAGCTCCTGATTTTCAGACGTTTTTGTAACTACTCGTGTTTTTCGCGGTGTATTTTACGGACGTTATGGGAGCTGTTTCTCAATGTAGTCAATGACAAACGGCTCCAAAAACGGCCCAAGATGTGACATGCACTTCTTCTTCGCGGGCGGCTTTTTGCGTGCCGTATTTTGACAGCGACGGGTAAAATTACACCTCGTGGGAACAGAACACCGTAAAACCCATTGAAAGCAATGGGCAGATGTTTGTAGGCATAATGGAGCTGTTTTTTCAGGCGTAATTCGAGGCGTAAAACGGCCAAATTACGTCTGAAAACACTGCGTGTGAACATACCCTTAGGCCTTATTTACACAAGCGTAGTGCACGTCCGTGATACGTGCGTGAAAATCACGCACGACGCACGGAACTATGCTAGTTAATGGGGCCGTTCAGACATTCCGTGTTTTTCACGCAGCGTGTATCCGCTGCGTGAAACTCACAGCATGTCCTATACTTTAGCGTTTTTCGCGCATCACGCACCAATTGAAGTCAATGGGTGCGTGAAAACCGCGCACGCACGGCACACGGACGCACTTCCGTGTGCCGCACATGATTCGCACTACAGTTGTTGAAGAAATTAAGGGAATAATAAAACCACCTCCTTCATTTCTGTTTATAAACATCAAAACCACGTGTCATAAAGATGCCATACGCGCAAAAAACACGCAGCTACGCACCAAACACTGATGCCGCACGAACTGCAACGCGCAAAAACGCAGCACAACAATATACAGATGTAGCCATCTTTATCTTGACTCAACGCATTAAATACACAGAGTCAGGAAATTTGAACTTTACTTTTTCAATGGCTTTTCAATGGTTTTAGTTGTGTGATATCACGCTGCCGCAAGTTACCAGTCAATATAAACATGGCTACATCTCTATGCTACTTATTTTAGAGTAGATATCTGTTTAAATCCTTGGAGACAGCCAAATTTAGTTTTTTACATTTTCATTTTGTCATTGATACTTTCCAAGAGCCATAACTTTTTTATTTTCCCGTCGACGTAGCCATATAACGGCTTATTTTTGCAGAACGTGTTGTCGTTTTTAATTCTACCATTTAATGTACCATATAATGTACAGGGAATTTGTAAAAAAATTCTTTGTGGGGCAGAATAGGAAAAAAACATTAATTCCTCATAGTTTTTTTCGTTTCGTTTTTACGGTGTTCATCATGTAGTACAAACAACATGTTAACTTTATTCTGCAGGTCAATTGATGTAGTAATAACTTGTTTTACATTGTGTTAAATAGTCATATCGCCATAATCGTATCGCCACGCAGAATAAAGTAAATATGTCATTTATAGCGCACGGTGAACGCTGTAAAAAAAATGGAATAAAAAAACAATAGTAGAATTGCTGTTTTTTAGTCACCACGCCAATTAAAAATAGAATAAAAACTGATCAAAAAGCCGCATGCACCCCAAGAAAACTACAATGAATTCCTCAAGGTGTCTAGTTTCCAAAATGCGGTCACTTTTGGGGGTTTTCCACTGTTTTGGCACCACAAGACCTCTTCAAACCAAACATGGTGCCTAATAAAAAAGAGGCCTCAAAATCCACTAGGTGCTCCTTTGCTTCGGAGGCCGGTGCTTCAGTGCATTACCGCACTAGCGCCACATGTGGGATATTTCTCAAAACTGCAGAATCTGGGCAATAAATATTAAGTTGCGTTTCTCTGGTAAAACCTTTTGTGTTACAGAAAAAATGGTATAAAAAGGATTTTCTGACAAAAATAAATAAATATGTAAATTTCACCTCTACTTTGCTCTAAACTCCTGTGAAACACCTAAAAAGTTCATAAACTTTCTAAATGCTGTTGTGAATACTTTGAGGGGTCTAGTTTCTAAAATGGGGCGTTTCATAGGGGTTTCTACTATATAGGACCCTCAAAGCAACTTCAGAACTGAACTGGAACCTAAAAAAAAATTAAAATGAGGCAATACTTTGCTTCTCTTAATGAGCAGCGCCCACTCCAAGATGACCCCAGTTTTGACCATTTGTATAAACGGAGACCCCTATTAGACCGTTTCAGTGCCCGGTTTTCCCAAGCATACACCCCCGAGAATTGTATTTCTATTGATGAGTCCTTGGTACATTTTAAAGGGAGGCTTCAATTCCGCGAGTACCTGCCGGGTAGGAGGGCAAGGTATGGTGTGAAGATGTATAAGCTGAGCGAGAATGCATCAGGGTATACCTACAAATTTAGGATGTATGAAGGGAAGGACACCAGTATTCAGACCCCAGAATGCTTACTGGGAGTTAATGCAAAAATTGTGTGGGATTTGGTGCACCCACTGCTGGACCAGGGCTATCACCTCTACCTGGATAATTTTTATACCAGCGTCCCACTCTTCAAGTGCCTCGCTTCCAGAAGTACTGCGGCATGTGGCACTGCTAGAAGAAATATGAGAGGCCTCCCTAAGACTCTGCTTGGGCAAACAAGAAGGGGTGAGAGCAGGGCATATTCTAGCAGCAACATTTTGTGTGTCAAGTACAAGGACAAGAGAGATGTCCTTGTATTGACAACAATACATGCCCACACCAGTACCTATGTACCTGTACGAGGTACCAGTACAGAGACCCCCAAACCGGACTGCATCCTGGACTACAATAGGTACATGGGAGGGGTGGACTTGTCAGATCAAGTCCAGAAGCCCTACAGCGCCATCCGGAAATCGAGGGTGTGTTATAAGAAGCTGACCATGCACATCATACAGACGGCATTGTACAATGCATACGTGCTACGTCGATGTGCAGGTCAGAGGGGAACTTTCCTGGAATTTCAAGAGGTGGTTATCAAGAAGCTAATTTTTAGGGACCAAGAAGGGGGGGCACCCAGTAATTCTGGAAGCAAGGCCACACGCATCGTACCAGGGCAACACTTTCCAGGAGAAGTTCCCTAAACTGGCAAGAAAAGAAAGAGTCAAAAGAGGTACAAAGTCTGCTATAAGAGGGGGATAAGGGAGGACACAATAAATCAATGTGACACGTGTCCCGAAAAACTAAGGCTCTGTATGAAAGAGTGTTTCAAAATGTATCATACATCCCTTGATTTTTATTCTACCCCAGTTTTACTTACCCTAAAGCATTCCGCACAGCTTATCCCCCTCGTCTTTGACTTCTGAGCCCTGCTGCGTGCCCAGGCAGCTGATAACAGCCACATTGAGGGTATTGCCATACCCGGGAGTACCCACATTACAGTTCATGGGGTGTATGTCTCCGGTCAAAATGCTCACTACACCTCTAGATGAATGCCTTAAGGGTGTAGTTTTTAAAACGGGGTCACTTCTTGGGGGTTTCAACTGTACTGGTACCTCAGGGGCTTCTGCATACATGACTTCGCACCAGAAAATCCCCAGCAGGCCAAATGGTGGTCCTTTCCTTCTGAGCCCTCCCATGGGCCCAAACTGCAATTTATCACCACAAATGGGATATTGCCGCACTCAGGACAAATTGGGCAACAAAACGGGGTGTTTTATTTCTTGTGAAAATAAGAAATTTTCAGCCAAAACTACATATTATTGGAAAAAATAAATTGTGTTTGAATTCCCAGCCCAATTCAAATAAGTTATGTGAAAAAATGATGAGGTCAAAATGGTCACAACTCCAATAAATGAATTCCTTGAGGGGTGTAGTTTCCAAAATGGGGTCACTTCTGGTGGGTTTCCATTGCTTTGATACCTCTGGGGCTCTGCAAATGCGACATGGCACCCGAAAACCAATCCAGCAAAATATGGACTCCAAAGAACAAATAGCGCTCCTTTCCTTCTGAGCCCTCCCATGGGCCCAAACGGCAGTTTATCACCACAAATGGGGTATTGCTGCACTCAGGACAAATTGGGCAACAAAATGGGGTATTTTGTTCCCTGTGAAAATAAGACATTTTGATGAAAAATGACATCTTATTGGAAAACATTTCATTTTTTTTATTTCACAGCCCAATTCAAATACGTGCTATGTAAAAACTGTGCAGTCAAAATGGTAACGACAACCATAAATTAATTCTTTGAGGGGTGTAGTTTCCGAAATGTGGTCACTTTTGGGGGATTCCTACTGTTTTGGCACCTCAACACCTCTTCAAACCTGGCATGTTGCCTAAAATATATTCTAATAAAAAAGAGGCCTCAAAATATACTAGGTCATTCTTTGCTTCTGGGGCATGTGTTTTAGTCCACGAGCACACTAGAGCCACATGTGGGACATTTCTAAAAATGGCAGAATCTGGGCAATACATATTTAATAGTGTTTCTCTGGTAAATCCTTCTGTGTTACAGAAAAAAATTGAATACAATTGAAATTCAGCAAGAAAAATTAAATTTGCAAATTTCACCTCTACGTGGCTTTAATTTCTGTGAAATGCCTGAAGGGTTAAATAAACTTTCTAAATGCTGTTTTGAATACTTTGAGGGGTCTCAAAATGGGGTGTTTTATGGGGGTTTCTAATACATAGGCCCCTCAAAGCCACTTCGGAACCAAACAGGTACCTTAAAAAAAAGGCTTTTAAAATTTTCTTAAAAATATGAGAAATTGCTGTTTATGTTCTAAGCCTTGTAACGTCCAAGAAAAATAAAAGAATGTTAAAAAAACGATGCCAATCTAAAGTAGACATATGGGAAATGTGAACTAGTAACTATTTTGGGTGGTATAACCATCTGTTTTACAAGCAGATGCATTTAAATTCAGAAAAATTCAATTTTTTATAAATTTTCTCAAAATTTAGCAATTTTTTACCAATAAACACTGAATATATCGTCCAAATTTTACCAATAACATAAAGCCCAATGTGTCACGAGAAAACAATTTCAGAATCGCTTGGATAGGTTCAAGCAGTCTGACGTTATTACCACATAAAGTGAAATGTGTCAGATTTGAAAAATGGGCTCTGAGCCTTAAGGCCCAAACTAGGCTGCGTCCTTAAGGGGTTAAAGATAGATGTATATATTAATGTTGAAATCAGGGCTCTACCTGAAACCATCCTTAGCTATGAACTTGCGTTGTACCTTCATGATAGAAATTCACACGAACGTGTGCGTTTTGCGTGCGCAAAAAATGCTGCGTTTTTGCGCGTTGCAGTTCGTGCGGCATCAGTGTTTGGTGCGTAGCTGCGTGTTTTTTGCGCGTATGGCATCTTTATGACACGTGGTTTTGATGTTTATAAACAGAAATGAAGGAGGTGGTTTTATTATTCCCTTAATTTCTTCAACAACTGTAGTGCGAATCATGTGCGGCACACGGAAGTGCGTCCGTGTGCCGTGCGTGCGCGGTTTTCACGCACCCATTGACTTCAATTGGTGCGTGATGCGCGAAAAACGCTAAAGTATAGGACATGCTGTGAGTTTCACGCAGCGGATACACGCTGCGTGAAAAACACGGAATGTCTGAACGGCCCCATTAACTAGCATAGTTCCGTGCGTCGTGCGTGATTTTCACGCACGTTTCACAGACGTGCACTACGCTTGTGTAAATAAGGCCTAAGGGTATGTTCACACGCAGTGTTTTCAGACATAATTCGGGCGTTTTACGCCTCGAATTAAGCGTGAAAAAATGGCTCCATTATGCCTACAAACATCTGCCCATTGCTTTCAATGGGTTTTACGGTGTTCTGTTCCCATGAGGTGTCATTTTACGCGTCGCTGTCAAAATACGGCGCGTAGAAAGACGCCCACGAAAAAGAAGTGCATGTCACTTATTGGGACGTTTTTGGAGCTGTTTTTCATTGACTCCATTGAAAAACAGCTCCAATAACGTCCGTAAAATATGCCACAAAAAATGCTAGTTGCTACAAAAACGTCTGAAAATCAGGAGCTGCTTTCGCCTGAAAACAGCTCCGTATTTTCAGACGTTTTTGCTCACTGCGTGTGAACATACCCTAAGACATCATGCTCCACATAAATAGAATAGTTTAATATAGAATTCCTATAGGATCTTGAAACCTAAAAACCATCCACACTCCACAATTTATGCCAGAGCTTTACTCCCACAAAGTTCTTCATAGATCTTTTGACCACTACCCTGCAAGTAAGTAAAATAGATGGCTCTAGCAACAATAATATTAATGGGTAGTCCGAATTAAACCAAAATGATTTCCAAGGAATCATTTATGTCAACAGGACAAGATGGTGAAAGAAGGAATATCCAAGAAAGTGCAAATTAAGGACATGAATTTGAATCCCACCCCTGGACAGTTATATTCTTGAACTGCACCAGGGTTGCCAACCTTCACTTCAGTCATTTCTGGATACCTGAGCTAAAAATCACGGACTGACCAAAATTTTTACGGACACTTTACTAAATCAAGAGTTAGTGACAATAAAGAGCATAGGTAACACCTTTTTATAAGTGAGTGGAATAGTAAAGATGAGTACAGGCACAACTCAAGTTGAATTAAAAAACAATTAAAGTAATACAATTGAGATAGTGTAGTGTAGTGGTTAGCACAAGGAAGACAAATGTGCTATCCACTACACTACAGGGACTTTGACACTCAATACTCATCGACAGTGTCATACAAACCTGCTAACTAGTACAAGTCAGTCGGGCACTTACTCTAGTAGTCTCCTGCCGACCGGAGCCAGAGAGAGACAGTCAGACGCTCACTCAGTCACAGTGTTGGTTGGTGGAGTCTGTTGCGGGTCAGTGAACGCTAGGTACACACTGCACTGCAGGCTGCTGCCTGTGCTGGGACTGGAAAGGGACTCCCCAATCACAGCCCCGCTTGTAGCTTTCCCACTTAGCTCGGGAATGCTGCAAGCGGGACTGTGATTGGTGAGTCCGACTCACTCCACCCCCACTGGTCTCGGTCTATCGTGACGTGAGGTCAGGTGACAGGTCCCCACCCGGACTCAGTCAGAATGTAAATTTTTGCGCATGCGCAGTGCAAAGTTTGGGTGGGGATTTAGGGAAAGTGAAAAAAAAACCCAGACAGTGTTTTTTTGTGACGAACACTACGGACGGCAGAAAAAAACACCCGTTTTTTTGCGGACTGTCCGTAAATTAACGGATGGTTGGCAACCCTGAGCTGCACATGTGTACATCCTTAACTTTTCCTGAATTGCGTTAAGTTATACATTTTGTCATGATAACAATTCAGTACAATCTTGTACCATACAGTAATAAAAAAGATTTATATGTTTAAGTATATGTTTTAACATAGGAGTCGATAGCCAATGGATGGTATCAGCCAGGGGCATCTGTCATAGCCATACAGCAGTGGCGGATTAAGTAAACCATGGGCCCTGGGCTGTTCCTCAAGCTTGGGCCCCCTTCTCCACCACCGCCCTGCCACGTCATGTCTATATTAAACACCACCTTTCTGTGTGAGCATTGACAAATGAGTGATACGATTCCCCTTGTCAAAGGGCTGTGTCCCTACATACTGACAGTCTCCAACCATCGCTGACAGTATCACACTGTGTAGGGACACATCCTCCTGACAAGGGGAATGGTAACACGCATTTGTCTATTAGTCCTGGGTACACAAAGACTTTATGTGGAATACAAGGATTTCCGATAACTGACATGTCAGGAGAGGGGACAGATCTATAAATGCAATGACTCACAGGTGATGTCTTCACTGATGGGTCGTTCTCTTTTCTTCTCCATCTGACACAGACCATTATGGCGACTTCTCCTGATGACTGCAGAGTTTCCTGATGAGAAATCTTTTCCCCTTGATTCTGTAGCCATTTTCAGCATCTATAGCAACATAAAAATTCAGAAATAAACACCATAAATTGTCCTATACCCCAGACCCCTAAGCAAATTAAGACCCAGGCCCATACATTAACTCAAACCAATAAATTCAGTCCCCAAGAGGTAACTAAACTTTTAAAAAACATTTGGCGTGTCATAGTGAGAGTGATATGTCAGAAGTTTTGATCGATGGGGGTCCCAGCATTGAGACCACCACCGATCACTAAAACAAAGCAGCAGAAGTGCCCGGGTGAGCGCTGTTCCACTTCATTTCTGATTGTCTTTCCTCGTAGCGGTGTACGGGCTCATAGACTTTCTGTTGTGCCCATAGACCGCATGCTCGGCTATCAGAGGAAAGACGATCAGAAACAAAGTGGCTCCTCACTCACCTGAGCGCTTTTGCCACTTTGTTTCAACGATTGGTGGGGTCTCAGTGCCCGGACCCCCACCGATTAGAACATTTGACATGTCACTATGACATGTAATTTTTTTTTTTTAAAGTTTCGTTAGTTACCCTTTAAGCAGTCAGACACCCCTCCCCAGTGCATCTGACTGACTGCTGAGTGCCCTATGGGAGGGTCTAAGCGTCTGACACTTAGGGCATATTTACACGAGCGTGTGCGTTTTGAGCACGCAAAAAATGCAGCGTTTTGCGCGCGCAAAAGACACTTAACAGCTCCGTGTGTCATCACCATATGATGCGCGGCTGCGTGCCTTTCGCGCAGCCGCCATCATTATGACACTCTGTATGTTTGTAGCACCTGGTGCTTTTCTGTTTGCAATCATAGTTATACTGCTGTTGAGCAAATCACGCACGTCCCACGGAGGTGCCTCCGTGTGGCATGCGTGATTTTCACGCACCCATTGACTTCAATGGGTGCGTGATGCACAAAAAACGCAGAAATATAGGACATGTCGTGAGTTTTACGCAGCAGACACACGCTGCGCAAAAATCACTGACGGTCTGCACGGCCCCATAGACTTACATAGGTCCGTACGACACGCGTAAAAAGCACGCACGTTGCACGGACGTATTACACGTTCGTGTAAATCCGCCCTTATGGCTCTGGGGGGAAGGAGTTATTCCCCTATAGAACCCTGAACAGTCAAACGTTCTGACCCCCCCCCCCCCCCCTGCAGTATAATAACTACTGAGGGCTCCATGGGGGAGATTATATTGCTTGGGGGGTTCTGAGCATCTGACTTACTGCAGAGGGCTCTATGGGTGGGAAATTATTTCACACACAAAAAATGTGAGATTAAACACCCTATATACAATTCACACTAACACCACGCACTATATATTCAAACCACACACACTACACGCACACACACACACACACTATATAGACTTACATTATAGACACTATAAACACAGCACACACTATATACACAGCACACACTATATACACAGCACACACTATATACACTATATACACAGCACACACTATATAGACTATATACACAGCACACACTATATACACAGCACACACTATATACACAGCACACACTATATACACAGCACACACTATATACACAGAACACACTATATACACAGCACACACTATATAGACTTACATTATAGACACTATAAACACAGCACACACTATATAGACTATATACACAGCACACACTATATACACAGCACACACTATATACACAGCACACACTATATACACAGCACACACTATATACACAGCACACACTATATAGACTATATACACAGCACACACTATATACACAGCACACACTATATACACAGCACACACTATATAGACTATATATACAGCACACACTATATACACAGCACACACTATAAACACAGCACACACTATATACACAGCACACACTATATAGACTATATACACAGCACACACTATATACACAGCACACACTATATACACAGCACACACTATATAGACTATATACACAGCACACACTATATACACAGCACACACTATATACACAGCACACACTATATAGACTATATACACAGCACACACTATATACACAGCACACACTATATAGACTATATACACAGCACACACTATATACACAGCACACACTATATACACAGCACACACTATATAGACTATATACACAGCACACACTATATACACAGCACACACTATATAGACTATATAAACAAGCACACACTATATACACAGCACACACTATATACACAGCACACACTATATACACAGCACACACTATATAGACTATATACACAGCACACACTATATAGACTATATACACAGCACACACTATATACACAGCACACACTATATAGACTTACATTATGACACACACACACATACACACACACACACACACACACACACACACACACACACACTTACCAGTCTCTTCCTCTGCGGTGCTTGTCTCTGGCAGCCTCCAGGACCTTAATCATGTGACTGTGACGTCACCACAGGTCCTTCACCCTCTAGTTTTAGTTTTGCCGTTATCAGGCAGCTGCTGGAGGTTTAGACAGGAGGGACAGTGTACAGCTACACAGAGGAGCAGACTGTCAGGAAGACTCCTGCACCTGCCCATCACAATCTCTGACAGTCTGCTCTCTACAGCTGATGTGCTGTGCCCCTGTTCCCTGGCCGCAATTGACTCCCCCTGCAAATCTTCCCCTCCTCTTCATTAGCACGTGGGACCGATGACCGCTAGAATGCGGCCGGCAGCAGCCCTGGAGAGTTTTTTTCACTTGTGTGTGGTTTGGGCAGCTATGGGCCCCTGTTCAGCCTTGGGCCCCGGGCGGCCGCCCGAAACGCCCATATGAGGATCCGCCACTGCCATACAGTAAAATAAACTTGAACATTTATTATAAATGTATATATTTTTTTAACATGGGAGTCTGTGGGTGACGGATGACCAGCGGATGGCATCCATCGGAGGTGTACGTTTTTTTTTACATGTTTGTTTAACATCTATTGATAAACATCTCGGGATACTGTATTTCAGGTTTAGAGGAAAGTTAAGGAAGGGCACATCTATACGATTTCTATTTTTTATAAGTAAATTTAAAGTGGGGGTTTCACAAAAAGATTTTTTTTCTTCAAGGCAGTCATGATACTTATATTTGCAATTATCTGAAGGAAAATCAGCAAAATGTTATGGTGTTGCTACTTTGTTTTAGATTTCTACACACATTTCTTCAACTCAGTATTAATTTTTCAGCTATCATTTCTTAGTCCTTCTAAGTTCACAAGTTTTTGTGCTAAGTCTTTGGGGAAATACTGACGTGCGCAGTGTTATGAGACATTAACACTGGGATTTGAACTATTCACTGTCCTCTCTCAGAATCAATGTACTTTAGCCTTTGAGCTGCTTCCCAATTTCTCCTGGATCTTGAAGAAAAATAGATTTGGTAGTATAGTGTTTTACTTATGTCGTTTTTAATGTATTTTCCTTTTACAGTGACGCTCACGTGATTCTTAGTTGAAGGGAAACTTCTTCAGACTCCCCCTTGGCTAATTATTTTACACATGATCACACAAAATTAAAAACTCCATTTTCTTATACAGCTGCTAAGGCATTTAAATAAAATACAGTCTCCATGTTTGTTCACCAATCCAATCCCCCTCGAATGTAGACTGCAGCTATATGAACTCTCACAAACTCTACTTATACCTATACTTTTAGGAGGCTCAATTATAATCAAATGTGCAATCTACAGGGTGGGCCATTTATATCGATACACCTAAATAAAATGGGAATGGTTGGTGATATTAACTTCCTGTTTGTGGCACATTAGTATATGGGAGGGGGAAACTTTTCAAGCTGGGTGTTGACCATGGCGGCCATTTTGAAGTCGGACATTTTGTATCCAACTTTCGTTATTTCAATGGGAAGAGGGTCATGTGACACATCAAACTTATTGATAATTTCACAAGAAAAACAATGGTGTGCTTGGTTTTAACGTTACTTTATTCTTTCATGAGTTATTTACAAGTTTCTCACCACTTATAAAATGTGTTCAAAGTGCTGCCCATTGTGTTGGATTGTCAATGCAACGCTCTTCTCCCACTCTTCACACACTGATAGCAACACCGCAGAAGAAATGCCTCCCGATCTGACCCCCTTAGACTTTTATCTTTGGGGTCATCTGAAGGCAATTGTCTATGCTGTGAACATACGAGATGTGCAGCAACTGAAACTACGGATACTGGAAGCTTGTGCTAGCATTTCTTCTGCGGTGTTGCTATCAGTGTGTGAAGAGTGGGAGAAGAGGGTTGTATTGACAATCCAACACAATGGGCAGCACTTTGAACACATTTTATAAGTGGTGAGAAACTTGTAAATAACTCATGAAATAATAAAGTAACGTTAAAACCAAGCACACCATTGTTTTTCTTGTGAAATTCTCGATAAGTTTGATGTGTCACATGACCCTCTTCCCATTGAAAAAACTAAAGTTGGATACAAAATGGCCAACTTCAAAATGGCCGCCATGGTCAACACCCAGCTTGAAAAGTTTCCCCCCTCCCATATACTAATGTGCCACAAACAGGAAGTTAATATCACCAACCATTCCCATTTTATTTAGGTGTATCCATATAAATGGCCCACCCTGTACTCTACTGAAAGCTCCTTTTTAGATGTCTAAAAAAAAAAAAAAGGTCACTGACATGTGGGGTCCCATCTGAGAATTGTTTGGATGCCACTGATTTAAAATGTAATACATGTCATGAAAGGTGAGGGCTCATTTCAATTCATTAAGAAATTGAACACAACTCAGACTTATTGCTGAAAGGATCATTAACACTGGGGATTATCTGGCCTTTAACATTTCCTGATTTTTTCTATTTGAAGATATGTTAATAGGAAGCCCAATTATTTAAATTCTTACCTGAAAATGTTATATAATATATTTATTTATTTTGCTTAAAATAAGAATAATCAGTCATGGTCTGTAGAAACCAGTATTTCACAACTAGAATGTATGTATATCTTTGATAGTAGAATGTATGTACTTTAGTATGCAGTGGCGTAACTACCGCCGTAGCAGCAGTAGCGGCTGCTACGGGGCCCGCGGCATGAGGGGGCCCGTGTCGCCCGCCGACACGGGCCCCCACCATGGCCGGAGGCTCCGCTAGCAGCCGATATGGCTGCTACAGCGGGACCCCACTGAACACTACGGCAGAGCAGGGAGGTATCTCCCCGCTCTGCCATTAACTGGTTCCCGACCGCTGGCTGTATTTTTACGGCCAGAGGTCAGGGTCCTTAAAACCCGAGCCATAGACTTTCTACGGCTCGGGTTTTAACTTGCTGCCCGCGCGATCGGGCAGCTGAATGTCGGGTCTCCGGCTGTCAGTGACTGCCGGGGACCCTGAGGAGAAGACAGAAACAGCTTTCACTGCTTCTGTCTTCTCTGATCACTTGTACACCGCGCTGAATGCGCGCTGTGTACAGGAATAGAGACAGCAGCAGCGGCGCTGTCTCTATTCCTCCCAGTGATCATGTGACAGGTCACATGATCGCCGGGTGCCGATAGTGGCAGGCTGCTGCTGGGTCTTACTAGACCCAGCACAGCCCTATTAGTGACAATCGTCACTATGAGAGGGCTGATTTCCCCTGTAACTGGGGCTGCTGTGCAGCTCCAGTTACAGTGGAAAAACATGGTGTAAAAGAAAGAAAAAAAATATATAAAGTTCCCCAAAGGTCTTCTTTGACCTTTGGCGGACAGACCATAGTAATAAAAAAAAAAAAAAAGTAAAGTGCAAAAAAAATGTAAATAATAAATACACATAAAATACCCACCCCCCAAAATAAAACGTTCCCCCCCCGCCAATCATTGTTGTAACGCTAGCGCTGACCCAATTACCCTAATATAGACATGTAATATATAAAAATTTACGGTAGACAATGAAGATCACAAATAAAAGGTCTATTTTAGGGTAAAACTATTTTATTACCAAAAAAAAAAATAGCTGAAGTGTAAAAAAAAATATTTTTTTACTATTATTTTCAAACTTTATGAATAAAAATTCTAAAATAGCAAAAAAGGTGTGTATAAAAACGATAAAAAATTAAACCTGCATTGTCTACGGAAAAAACGTCGTTAGCCCAACAAATAAAAAAGTTATAGCCATTTAACTAACGCGTGCTAAAAAGGGCTAAACGGTGTCTGGTCCTGAAGGCGCAAAATAGAGCAAAAGACATGTATCCCCTATCCACAGGATATCCACAGGATAGGGGATACATGTGTGATCGCTGGCATTGATAGGGAGAACGGGGGACTGAAAGTCCCCTGAAGTTCTCCATCACAAACCTCGGACTTCCGGGGTCTGTGTCGGCAGCTCCGTAGAAATGAATGGAGCGCCGGTCGTGCTTGTGCGCATGCGTGACCAGCGCTCCTTTCATTTTTATTGAGCTGCGCAGACGCCGGAAGTCAGAGGTTTGTCATGGAGAAGTTCAGGGGACTTTCAGTCCCCCGTTCTCCCTATTGCTGCCAGCGATCACTCATGTATCCCCTATCCTGTGGAGATCCAGTGGAGAGGGGATACATGTATTTTGTAGGACACACTGTAGGTCACATTTTTTGGGAGGGGGGACGCTGTATGGCGTTCCCTACAGGGGGGAACGCTGTATGGCGTTCCCTACAGGGGGGGAACGCTGTATGGCGTTCCCTACAAGGGGGGGGGGGTGGCTGTATGGCGTTCCCTACAGGGGGGGAGCTGTATGGCGTTCCCTACAGGGGGGGAGCTGTATGGCGTTCCCTACAGGGGGGGGGCTGTATGGCGTTCCCTACAGGGGGGCTGTATGGCGTTCTCTACAGGGGGGGCTGTATGGCGTTCTCTGCAGGGGGGGCTGTATGGCGTTATCTACAGGGAGGCTGTAATGCGTTATCTACAGGGGGCTGTATGGCGTTCTCTACAGGGGGATGTATGGCGCTATCTACAGAGGGGGGGCTGTATAGCGTTATCTACAGAGGGGGCTGTAAGAAAGGCACCAGATGCAAGGGGGGGGTTGTGTGACACCCAGGGGAGGGGGGGCCCCAGTCAAAAGTTTGCTATGGGGCCCAGTCTTTCCTAGTTACGCCCCTGTTAGTATGACAGCACCACTTATGCTTATTACATTATATTTTTGGGTACAAATTTGAAGATAGTCAAGGGAGTAACTATAATCACACCCAGCCCTTGTACAGGAATTGCTACATCATTGTCCAGCAGTATTATAAATGCCATTTGATGGTTAGTGGCCCCAGTGTAGATTTTGCTTTGGGGCTCAGAGGCTTTAACATCTCTGGAGATAGGTCAAGAAAGTTTCAATGTCATGCTCTGCAACATCAGCTTTGAATGATTTCTGTGATCATTTGCACAAAGTGACCATTTCTTGTTATTTTAAAGTTGACAGTTAATGCACCAAGTGAAAATGTAAAAAATCCCTAACTTTTAGTAACTTTCACTTAGCACAGAAGAATATGTAAGTTTACATGATCGACCAATCAGCTGCAGAGGGCTGGGTAAGGAGAGAATCCATTATAAACATTCATCAGCAGTCATTTTGTGAAGATAAAGAGATAAAATGCAGGACAGTCGCAGTTACTGAAAGAAAATCACAGTCACATAGTGCATAATATATTTATAATAGGCTTCCAAAGACATAGAAAAAACAGAATCTTGGTGACATGCAGATGTAGCCATCTTTATCTGGACTCTTAGCGCATTAAATACACAGTGTCAAGAAAATGTAACTTGACTTTTTCAATGACTTTTCAATGGCTTTTGTTGTGTGATATCACGCTGCAACAACATCACAGTCAAGATAAACGTGGCTTCATCTGTACACTCTTAATAGTTAGAAATCTTCTTTTTTTTCTATGGTCTATGACACAATTTGGAGAATGGAAACTACTTGGTGCAGCAATGTAGAAAAAAGAAGTGGCCACTTTCAGTCTGCTGTACAATAATGCAGCTGCTTTTCAGCGTTCATATTGCAACCAAAGTGCAAGGATCTCCTACAGCTTTACTAAACCAAACTATTACCATAGAATCTCATGTTAATCTAAGTAGATCAGCGGTTGGTCCAAGTATTGCGGCCATAAAGCAGGTGCCGAAATGCAGCCACATTACAGTCAAGTGTAACTGGCATAAGGTTAAGGAACATTAATATAATAACATAGTATGTAAGGCTGAAAAAAGACATATGTTCATACAGTTCAGCTTATTGTCCTGCAGATCCATGGGAATAACCCCCATGAGGCAGAAGCCAATTCTTCTTATCTCAGGAAAGAAATTCCTTCCCGACTCCAATATGGCATTCAGAATAAATACCTGGATCAACAACCCACTTACAGTAATCTAGTACCCATAACTTGTAATATTATTACACTCAAGAAAGGCATCAAGGCCCTTCATAAACTCTTTCAGTGAATTTATCATAATCACTTCCTGTGTCAGAGAATTCCATAGTGTGACTGCTCTTACATTAAAGAATCTGTAACATCTGTGGTCGCTGACCACGAACTTCTTCCATCCAGTCGATGCCCTTCCCTCAAGAGATGTCTGTACATACGGCCGTCCTTCTCCACAGTGACCACCAGGGTGCGCTCACGAGCTCAGTGAAGACTTGAGAAGCCAGAGCGCAAGCATTTTTGGTGATTGAGCTAATTGGCCCAGAGCACCCTCGACTATAAGAAGGTCCCAGCCCCATCCTCCCACGGCTGAGCTTTGTTGTTGTATTCCAAGTCTGTCTTGCAAATAGTCCCCTAGTGTTTCCTGCTCCCAGTGTTTCCTGTTCCTGTTTCCTGTAACCTGTATCCTGATCTAGTGCCGTGCTTAGCTGTAGCCATGCTGTATACCACGCCTGTCCTGCTTCTCCACGCCGGACGTCTAGCTGCTGCCTAGTTCCTGCCAAGCCTGCCTTGCTACTGTCCGAGCTGCCACAGGTAACCTATATAAACTATAGACTCTGACCTGTGCCCTATTGGCCAGCTGCCATATCGCCAAGGCGGTACGGCCCAGTGGGTCCACGAACCCTACGTGACAGAATCCCCTTCTATGCTGGTGAAGAAACCTTCTTTTCTCTAAACATAGTGGATGTCCCCTTGTTATAGTTACAGTCCTGTGTATAAATAGATCATGAGATCTTTCTACCTTTGATGTATTTATTCATAGTTATTAGGTCACTTCAGCCGTCTTTTTTAGAAACAAAATAATGCTAGTTTTGATCATCTTTCTGGGTACTGTAGACCTCCAATTCCATGTATAACTTTAGTTGCCGCCTTTAAACCGGCTCTAGGTTTACTATGTCTTTTTGTGCACTGGTGTCCAAAACTGTACACAATATTCCATGTGCAGTCTGACTAGTTTGGAATGAACTTATTCTTCAACTTATCACTAAAATGAATATTAGTTATATGAGTGAAAATTTACGTAGCACGCTCCTGCGACAGTGGTCCTAGAAATTACTGATGAAGAGGGAATTTTCACCAGATGTAATGTAAAGTACAAATTAGCATAATTGCCTTTTTACTGTATTTTTTAACAATACAGATACATGCAAAAAAAAAAAAAAGTCTCATGAGTATGGTAAATGACAAGCATAGTTTAACAATATTATCCATTTCACTGTTCAATAGACTGAATACTATTTCCTAAAGGTGTTGAACCCTTTTAACAAGCGTACAATAAACTTGACTTTGGATTTGTCCATTACAGGGAATGAAAGACTATAAAAAAAAACTCTCTTAAGGTTAATGACTAAGGGGAAAAAATTGTTCTTCTATATGTAGGCGGCATATAGTTTACATGTAATAGAAAACATTGCACACGTTGCTTGCCTGGGGAGAATACATAATTTTATTTTTATTTTTTTTCAAAATAATTTGCCATCTGCTGCGGGATGAAATTGTCCCTTTGCTGTTCTTTGTACATATTTCCCTTTAGTGATAATTGTCTTTCGGTACAGGGTTGTGTGGCAATAAAAGCTTAGGTAATATTTGTGATCTAGTGAATATTAAGATGTAGTCCCTACACTTCTTACAGCTAAAAAATAATCTGAAAGCTCACTTACTAAACAGAACGCCTGGTGAGATACAGTAATTCACATTTTATTCCTGTGAGGAACAAAATACATTAATAGTATATTTGAGTTATAATGATGCCTCTTCCATTTTTAACACATCATTGCACAGATATTGAATCCATCCATTTCTGTAATAGACTTCAGATCCTTCGAGCTTTATTTTTTAATAAATAAATAGTAATAGTGAAGGCACTTTGTACAGTTGATATATAGTTAAGCGTCTAGAATAGGCAGCTGTCTTAAAAAAACAATTGATAATAGTTCTCTAGAGCTTTGTTTTCCCCCATCCTGGAAGTATACCATACATACTATTACAATTTATTTTCCAGAGGTCTTCGTAGAGAACAATGAAAGAAGATGTCTTTGTTCTGTACAGCGATGCTTTCGCCTATGAACTTTGTATTGCCTGTACCTTCGTTGTTATTATGCTGAACTTGTACTTGCTATTTCATGCTGATTTATACAGTATCTAAGAGTATAAGGGCTTCAACACTTTTTCCGTTTTAGATCTTTGTGCAGGGCAAGACAACAGACAAAAAATGGTCATAACACACATAGTATTGTAGCTCCCGTGATCTGCCAACCTCACTAAGGCTAAAAGCTTAAAAAAGCTAGGAAAGACCACAACACTCCAGTAGAAGCAAAATTGAGCTTTTATTCACTTAAAGGCATGAATGCAATATTTCAACCCCTCAGGGTCTTTATAAAGCAAATACAACGTGCATAGTGATAGATGATAGATCTATTTCATGGTTTTATTATGAGCCAGTAATATACAACATTATATACTACGGTCAAATAGTGTGTGTAGATGTTTTATAAAGGGTCTCAGTAGGGCACAGCTATAAAAGTTCAAGCACCCTTGTGTTTTTTGACAAATTGTATGACCATATTAGAGTGGGTGATTAAATGGAGAGTTAGAAAAGTTCCACTATGACAGATACAATTACCGTCCTATCTGTTCCTTCTTTAACTAAATGGCACTCTAATTACATTAAACAACCAATTCTCTTCATTACAGCTTAATTAAATTCATCTGAAATCCAGGATAATGATATTATTGTAGCCAAAGCATGGGTAAAATAAAGAATAATTTAACTTGACTTTTTCAATCAACAAAAATAAAAGTTAGCCTGTGATCAAGTGAGATGTGAAATCTTTAGCAATTTAGACTAAAGGAGAACTGTCCATATGGTATAGTGAGTAGAGTAGCATTTGCTTTGCCTTTCTAAGAATAAATAATTTTAGTTGTATGTTCGGAAGACAATTCTTTCTTCCTTCAGATGAGCATTAGGTGTACTGTACTGCAGCCAAAAATGTTGTAGAACTTGTGCCACTGCATGCCCAGTTGAGGCCCCTTGCACACAATAGTATTTTTCATCAGTAATTACTGACAGTAAATACTGACAGTAATTATGGACCCATTCATTTCTAGTGGCCATGGACACCTTTCAGTATTTTTACTGATGGGTGTTCGTGCTGAAAAAATTATAGAACCTGTCCTATTCTTGTCAGTAATTACGGCAAGGACTCTCTCATAGAAGTCTATGGGAACTTCCGTAAATACTGACAGTAATTATGGACCCATTCATTTCTATTAGCCACGGACACCTTTCAGTATTTTTACTGCTGGGTGTCTGTGCTGAACAAAATGATAGAACCTGTCCTATTCTTGTCAGTAATTACGGCAAGGACTCTCCCATAGAAGTCTATGGGAGCTTCCGTAAATACTGACAGTATACGGATGTGCATCCATATACCGTTCGTATTTACGGAAGCGTTGCTATAAGCGTTGCTATAATTTGCATCCTCCCTCTTTTTGTACGGATGCAACACGGACCGTATATACGGACACCCTGATCCTTATTTACAGTATTTTTGGACAGATGAAAATACTGTTGTGTGCATGGGGCCTTACAGATAGTGGACCCACTAGGTTGCTAACAGAGTTGGGTTTGTGCTAAATTAGGGATGAAGTCTAAGGGATGATCTGTTCTTCACCTTAAAATGCCTCACAGGTATGTATTTTCCCCAGAGTAGGATCCATTAGCAACAGCTGACTTGGGAGCAGACAGGAAATCCAAAGAGCAGTACAAGAACAATAGACAGAAGCGTAGTTGTACAGATTAGAGGTCAGGGCTGACGGGGTAGTTGCACAGAACATCATCATAGAACCGCAGGAACTAAAAGAACCTTATTACTCAGACAAAGATGTGATGAAGTACTGTGCAGAAGTTTAAGGAAGTTGTGGAAAAATGCTGCAAAGTAAGAATGCTTTCAAAAATACACTCCTCAGCATTGAAATTTCAACACCAAGAGGGGCAAGCCGAAATGCAAATCGAGAAAGTAGCAGATGTCTCTAAGATCTGTAAATTATCACATTTTCAAGCGCCTAGCTCCAATCTGTGGCATGTGGGAAGGGTATAATAGCCATATTTAAAGCAAAGTTTTTTAGTCACATGAAACCTCAAAAATCGGATCAAGTGGTGTGGCATGATTGTGCGATTCCTCCTGTTCGTTGACATGCCAGTTATCGCCATTTGTCGCAAACTGGGAGGGACAGAATCTTTGAACTGAGAAACCTTGGTTTATCACTCCAGCAAAATGCTACACACCTAGGCCGAGATGTCAGAACTGTTCAACGTTGCGTGTCTCGGAGGTTGACAGAACAATAATGAACGGGAATGACAGGAAGAGGTGCGCAGAGGCGAAACTCTGCAAGGATGAATTGTCTGACTGTAAGCAGCCTGCATGGCCTAAACATGCTACCATGGCTTGCAGCACCTCCGGACTTGTCTCCCATCGAGCACATCTGGGACGAAATTCGTCGGCAATTGAAAAGGGAGCTGCCAGCAGCCAATCTTGATGATTTGTGTGCCCAAGTGCATTCAGCGTGGCATAACATTCCTCAGACAACCATTAATAAACTCATTCATGCCAAGGTGTGTAGGTGCGTGTATTTCTGCACGTGACGCTAATACTTGATACTGAATAAATTAAGATGTTTGGAATATTTAGTTTCCATTTTTTTTTTAACATTAGCATGTCTATCGATCCTGTCATTTCCACAATTCCAAAACTTTTCCTTCTTAGTTTTGCAATGTCAATGTTGAGGAGTGTAGAAGTGTTTATTATTTTTTTTTATCAATTAAACTTCTGGCCAGACTTCCCCCGAACAGTAGATGGGTGTACCTGGGTCCCACTGGTTTCTGGCAGTTCTGACCTGATAGCACTGCTGGACACCTTCTGATTTTAAAAGGGAAGTAAGCATGATGTGTATTTGATCTGCTGCACTAAGTATCCTTGGCCAACCACTGCATCTATGGTCCTCAACATTACCCATTTCTTTGTGCTTCTTCAAAATAGCTTGAACAGCACATCTTGAAATCCCAGTCTGCTTTGAAATCTTTGCCTGGGAGAGACCTTGCTGATGCAGTATAACTACCTTGTGTCTTGTTGCTGTGCTCAGTCTTGCCATAGTGTACCTGTGGCATGAAACTGGATGGAGTCGGCAACGCTCTGGCCAGGGATTCCGCTTCAGGAGAAGCCCCTTACATCACTGTCCATATATGCACAGTGACACCAGGGGTTCCTCCAGGAGCGGAATCACTGCCCAGAGCATCGGCAATGCTCTTGCTGGGGATTCCTCTTCATGAGGAGCCCCTGATATCCATATATGGACAGTGAAGTCAGGGACTCCCTCTAGGAGCAGAATCCCTGGCCAGAGCGTACCCCAGTTCCTATGTTTTTGTGCATAGTTGAGTCACTTGGCCTTGTTCCCACACCGAAGGTATGGCTTTTTGGGCGCTATTCCTCCATGTAGACAACTTTTGGCCAGACTGGGTCACACTGGTTTCTGCCAGTTCTGAGCTAATGGCACTGCTGAACATCCGTTTTCGAAGGGAAATAAATATGATGTATCTTTGATCTGCTGCATTAATTTTCTTTGGCCGACCACTACATCTACGGTCCTTGCCCGTTTCATTGTGTTTCTTCAAAAAAACTTGAACAGCACATCTTGAAATCCCAGTCTGCTTTGAAACCTTTGCCTGGGAGAGACCTTGCTGATGCAGTATAGCTATTATGAGTCTGTTACAGTTAATGAGTGTGTTTCATTCTACATGTGAAAATGATGATCATTATCACCTATTTGGCATAATTGGCTAATCAAAAACCTGACTATAATCCTAGAAAATCCATCAATTTGTGGAAGTGTACCTGGAAGAATGTTTTGAAGGTGAAGGGTGGTCACACCAAATATTGTGTGTGTGTGTGTGTGTGTGTGTGTGTGTGTGTATATATATATATATATATATATATATATATATATAAGCAGGGTTTGCTGCTTCCTCTTCCCTCCTCTTCATAATGTTTTACTAAACCACTTTGCTTGAGAAAGGGGTCAGCGGCGTAGCAAGATGCCAATCCTTCCTCCTTGTGGAGTCTCCGTACAGAAAACCATAATCCACTGGAAAAAAACATTTGGATATCCTATGGACTTTGGCACCTTGGGTGATTTAAAATATTATTTTCACATAAGTGATGTGAATTGAATCTTATTCTATAACGTAACAAATTTTTTGCAAACAACATTTAAGTTATAACGTGATTTCTTTCATTGTATCACTCTTTCTTGAGAATCAGAAGTTTCTCATTTAGCACATAGTTCTCACATAAGGTAAACTATCTATTGCCATCACTGAATTTTTCTTCCTTGAAAAAGTTGAAGTTTCACAGCAGCTGTAGAGATAAAGGCTGGAGAGCACTGCTCTAGAAACATGTCACGTACCCCCTGGGGTATGCGAACAACAGATTGTAGACCTATGACGTAGAGAACCTTTAATTACAAGTGCTTTGTCATTTTCCCAAAGAGATATATCTCATTGGCATCATTTTCTGCAATATCATGTGCAAATAGCCAGTTTATCATCAATAATTTTTTCCTATAAAATTGAAATGAGAAATGAAAATAGTTCACTCTCTAAGGGCAGCAGTTCTGCCCCATTCTTTCAATTGCATGAAACAGTCCATACTCTGTGCTCATTGGTTACAAAGTAGCGCAGATGAAACATTTTATTGTCAATCCAATTGCAAAAACAACAATTTAACATTGCAGTTTGCTGTCAAAACAATCAACATCAACATTGTAGCTGTCCCCAGAAGCCGTGCTTACAGTGATACACTGATACATTTCAAAAGACTGGTCGGCCCGACATGGAAGTTATTGTTACTTAATATTTATGTAATGTTTCTAAATGCCGCATACTGACATGATAAAATCAGTCTTTTTTCTTTTTCCTCTTGTATATCAATTATTTGTTGTGTGACTTCTTCATGTCATATAAGCAGTTGTCTTGCCATTTACACGGCTTTCTTTTTGCTCAAACACTAAGAATTTTTAACTCTTGGACAGTTTTATAATCAGTCATTTACATCACATTTTTTGTGTTTCTTGTAAATGTAAATACATGCCAATAAAAAATACTATAGAACAAATATTTTTGCATTGGATTTTTTTCATTGTTTATTATTATTTTATTAGCATTTTTCAAGCAAGAAATGACGCAATTGCTCAATAATCTTAGGAACTATTGACTAAACAGTAAAAAAAAAAAAAACACAAGCAGAACAGTGCAAAATTGTAGTGTAAATTGTTGCTATAGCACCAACTAGTAGATCAAAGCAACTGGTTGTGCTCAGGGGCGGCACACGCTTCTAAGGTAAGGGCTTGAAAATGCACCCCCCCAGGCAGTTCAGTGTACTGTTATATTGTCAATCGGTCATTGGACAAAAGGTGAAATATTGTGACGGTGTCTGAAAACATGGTATACACTCTGCAAATAGATATACTCTGCACACCCCAGACGCACACGTGCAGAACACTGCACACCTGTGATCACTTCAGATATACACTATGCACACACTGCACGCCTGTGATCACTTCAGACACACACACTATGCACACATGCATACACATTGCACACTCTTCAGACACACACTTCAGACAAAAACTCTGCACACATGCATGCACACTGTACTCTTAGGATCACTCCAGACACACACACACTGCACACCTGTGATCACTTCAGACACGCACTCTGCACACACTTTAGACACACACGATGCATACACATATATACACTGCACACCTGTATTCAGTTCAGAAACACACTATGCACACCTGCCAGGTCTGATTCTAGCTTTTCTGCTGCCTGCGGCGAAAATTGAAATGGCGCCCCCCAGATTTTGATTGACATCCCCCTGGCTGTTCTACATCACTATCAGTCACCTCCAACTTTTTCAGATGCGCTGTTGCTTTTTACTCCCCTGGCATGCGCGGTGCTGCCTGGCCGAGTACACCACGCTGCACGGTGTGTGCCAAAGGAGTACAAGGCACACACCTCCAACTTTCAGAGAAGGTTGGAGGAGACTGGTAGTGATGTATAACAGCTAGAGGGATGTCAATTACGAAAGGAAAGGTGGGTTTGGAGGCAGGACTATGTGACTCTTCAGGATAGCGGCACCGCCCCATGACCCTTTAATGAGTAGATAGCATATGGTGTGCGCCGTTTTAAAAGAGTATTTTATAGATTTTGCTGCATCTGAAAAAAACAAGGGAGTGTTGGAAATATTTTCAGGTCATGTATTACCGCATGGTGGAGGTTCAAGGGGTTAAAACTACCTGACAAATTCTCATTAAATATACAATGAACTGAAAACAACTCCATCTGCCCTGCAATTTTGTTATTATAAATATATCCTACATAATTACTACTTCAGAACTAAGCTCTGACATATATACAGCACCAGAACCAAGCTCAGTACATATATACAGCACCAGAACAAAGCTCAGTACATATATACAACACCAGCACAAATAGAACTCAATATAGTGCAACCCCTGCTGTATAAGTTTGTAGGACATAAAACTATAGCTTCCAGCATGGCCCGAACAATGGTAAGGATATGCTGGGAGTTGCTGTTTAACAAAAAAAAATCATACCACCCATCATCTTTCTGCAGATCATACAGTGACTACAGTGCTGATTAGAGGCAGAATAAACATTTACATTAAGTGACTCACCGGTGACTTCTCCTGGCCACAGCCCATTTCTGCAGTTTGCCGCTCTGATGTCTTCAGCTTGTGACTTTTGAAAAATTTCTGCACCTATAAACGAAGATAATGGTGCCACACACTAAGCGACGAAATATAATAGCGCCATACAGTGCACCTCTAATTATAACAGCGCCATACACTGTGTCCCCGATTATAATAGCACCATACACTGTGTCCCACACACACACACACACACACAGTGCTTCCTGTAGATGGTGTCCCCCCATAGATCCCCCTGTAGATAGTGCCCCAAATAGATGCCCCTCTAGATAGTGCCTCACATAGAGCCCCTGTAGATAGTGCCACACATATAGCCCCCCCATAGATAATGCGCACATATAGCTCCCCTGTATATAGTACCCCACATATAGCCAACCATTGTAGATAGTGCCCTACATATAGCTCACCCTATAGATAGTGCTCCACATATAGCCCACCCCTGTATAAAGTGCCCCACATATAGCTCACCCCTGTATATAGTAACCCACATATAACCCACCCCTGTATATAGTACCTCACATATAGCCCAACCCTGTAGATAGTGCCCACATATAGCTCCCCTTGTAGAAAAAAGCAGAGGGTTGGAGCAGCACTGTGAACAAATGACTGACTAGGCTGGTGCAAAGCTTCAAAAATAAAGGAGTGACCTCTCCTTATGTGTTAGATATCCAAAAAAGAGAACGTGAAGCAGCACTCAAATAAAGTGAATTTATTCATCCAACATGGAACCACTCTATGAAGGCATTTTCAAGTGAAAATGCCTTCATAGAGGAGGTGAAACATTGTGGTTCCATGTTGGATGAATAAATTCACTTTATTTGAGTGCTGCTTCACGTTCTCTTTTTTGGATATCTCCCCTTGTATATAGTGCTTCACACGTAGCCCACCCCTGTATATAATGCCCAACATATAGCCCACCCCTGTATATAGTGTTCCCCATATAGCCCACACCTGTAGATAATGACCCACATTTAGCCCACCCCTGTATATAGTATCCCTCATAAAGCCCACCCCCGTATATAATGCCCCAAATATAGCCAACCCGTGTATATAGTGTCCCTCATATAGCCCACCTCTGTATATAGTATCCCTCATATAGCCTACCTCTGTATGTAGTGCCCCAAATATAGCTCCCTCTGTAGATAATGCCACTTACATTTTCATTCGAAAAAAAAAAATGTTGCATACTCACCTTAATCCCATTCCCACGCCGTCCGGTGGCAATGCAGACCTGCTCTCTTCTGAGCAGGTTTGCTGGGGCTGAACAACGAAAAGGCGTTGATTGTCAGGGCAAGTCAGTCTGCCCTGCCAATCAGGGCCTTTCAAAGAAGCAAGAAGCGTGATAACATCATCGGAACGCTTGCGCCGTTGAAAGGCACTTATTGACAGGGCAAGTCATTCTGCCCTGCCAATCAGCACCTTTCAACGACGCAAGTGGCGCGATGAAGTCATCGCGCCACTTGCGTAGTTGACAAGCACTGAATGGCAGGGAACGGCGCTCGGCCATTCATCGCTTATGGAATTAGAGGGGGTGGCGGCGGCTGGTTTCAGTGGCGCCGCCGCCCTGTTAGAGAGGCAGCAGGCCGCCGCCTAAGGCGCAAAAGCTCATCTCGCCTCATGGACCTTGCGGCCCTGACACCTGTACACACTTCAGACACACACTATGCACACTGCACACCTGTGATCACTTCAGACACACATGCACATATGAATACACACTCTGCACACCTGCACATACTTCAAACACATCTGTATACACACATTGCAGACACTCTGCACGCAAGCATACACACTGTACACTTATGATCACTTCAGACACACACTATGCACACATGTATACATATTGCACACCTGTGATAACTTCAGACACACACTATGCACACATGCATACACACTGCACACCTGTGATTTCTTCAGATACACACTCTGTGCACGCACTCTGCACATCTGCACATACACACTGTACACATATGATTACTTCAGACACACTATGCACACATGCATACAAACTGCACACCTGTGATATCTTCAGACACACACTCTGCACACCTGTGTACACTCACTGCACACCTGCACACACTTCAGACACACCTGTATACACACACTGCAGACACTCTGCACACAAGCATACACACTGTACACTCATGATCACTTCAGACACACACTATGCACACATGTATACATATTGCACACCTATGATAACTTCAGACACACACATGCATACACACTGCACACCTGTGATAACTTCAGACACACTATGCACACCTGTATACACACACTGCATACCTGCACACACTTCAAACACATCTGTATACACACATTGCAGACACTCTGCACGCAAGCATACACACTGTACACTTATGATCACTTCAGACACACTATGCACACATGTATACATATTGCACACCTGTGATAACTTCAGACACACACTATGCACACATGCATACACACTGCACACCTGTGATTTCTTCAGATACACACTCTGTGCACACACTCTGCACATCTGCACATACACACTGTACACATATGATTACTTCAGACACACTATGCACACATGCATACACACTGCACACCTGTGATATCTTCAGACACACACTCTGCACACCTGTGTACACTCACTGCACACCTGCACACACTTCAGACACACCTGTATACACACACTGCAGACACTCTGCACACAAGCATACACACTGTACACTTATGATCACTTCAGACACACACTATGCACACATGCATACACACTGCACACCTGTGATAACTTCAGACACACACTATGCACACCTGTATACACACACTGCACACACTTCAGACACACCTGTATACACACACTGCAGATGCTCTGCACACAAGTATACACACTGTACACTTATGATCACTTCAGACACACACTATACACACACTGCACACCTGTGATAACTTCAGACACACTATATGCACCCATGCATACACACAACAAACCTGTGATCACTTCAGACACACACTATACACACATGAATACACACTTTGCACACACTTCAGACAAACACTGAACACATGCATACACACTGTACACTTATAATCACTTCAGACACACACTCTACACACCTTCACACACTTCAGACACAACCTATGCACACCTGTATACACACACTGCACACCTTTCAGACACACACTATGCACACATGCATGCACACTGCACACCTATGATAACTTCAGACAAACTTTGCACACACACTCTACACTTACACATACACACTGCACACCTGTGATAACTTCAGACACACACCTGTATACACACACTGCACATCTGCACACACTACAGACAAACATTCTCCACACAAGCATACACACTGTACACTTATGATCACTTCAGACACACACTCTGCACACATGCATACACACTGCACACCTGTGATAACTTCAGACACACACTATGCACACACACACTGCACACACTTCAGAAAAAAAACTCTGCACACATGCATAAACACTGTACACCCGTGATAATTTCAGACACACACTATGCACACATGCATACACACATTACACACCTGCACGCACTTCAGACACATCCTATGCACACCTGTATACACACACCATGCGCACACACTTCAGACAAACACTCTGCACACATACCACACACCTGTGTTCACTTCAGACACACACTCTGCACACACTTCAGACACACCCTATACACACCTGTATACACACACTGCACACCTTTCAGACACACACTATGCACACATGCATGCACACTGCACACCTATGATAACTTCAGACAAACTTTGCACACACACTCTACACTTACACATACACACTGCACACCTGTGATAACTTCAGACACACACCTGTATACACACACTGCACATCTGCACACACTACAGACAAACATTCTCCACACAAGCATACACACTGTACACTTATGATCACTTCAGACACACACTCTGCACACATGCATACACACTGCACACCTGTGATAACTTCAGACACACACTATGCACACACACACTGCACACATGTATACACACTGCACCCCTGCACACACTTCAGACAAACACTCTGCACGCATGCATATGCACTGTACACTTATGATCACTTCAGGCACACACTTGGCACACCTGCACACACTTCAGACACACACTATGCACACATGTATACAATACATATTGCACACCTGTGATAACTTCAGACACACAATCTGCACACATGCATACGCAATGCACACCTCTGATCACTTCAGACACACACTATGCACACCTGTACACACTGCACACACTTCAGACAAACACTCTGCACAAATGCATACGCACTGAACGCCTGTGATAATTTCAGACACACACTATGCACACACACTGCACACCAGTGATAACTCCAGACACACACTCTGCACACATGCATACAAACTGCACACCTGTGATAATTTCAAACACTATGCACACAGCACACCTGTGATCACTTCAGACACACACTATGCACGGGATTGACGGAGAGAACATCTGGATCGGTGGATACGGCCGCTGGGAGGTCACCTCAGGGATGGCCGGGTGAGTCTACCACTGATGTGGTGCCGGAGATGGGTGGGGGTATGTTGTCTATGGCTCATATGCAGATGTTTTTTAAGGGTATGCAGGAATATTTTGCTACGGGTATGGGGGATGTAGGGCAGTCTCCAGCGAGGGTGTGGGGTGCTGCTAGTGAGGTGTGTGGAAGTGCGGCTGCAGCAGGGGTTGCGGTTGCTAGGGAGGTGGCACAGGTTGCGGGCGCTGTGGTGGAGGTGGATAAGTCTGTTGATGCGGGGGCTGGTACATCCAAGAAAGTGGTAGATGATGTGCGTTTGGCTGACGCTGCGAAAGGGGAAGTGTATGTGTGTTTTGAGGGCCCGCTTGGGGCGCATTTGAAGGCTGAGATTAGGGAGAATATATGGAAGGATGAATATGTGGAGATTTTTGCTTTATTGCCACTGGAAAAGTTTAACTTGGACCGGTGGAAACCGGATGAGAGTAAGAAGAAGGAAGAGGATAGGCGTCGTTATCGCTTGATTCCTCGGGCATTCACGAATTGGCTGCAGGCCTTCGCTATTTTGGCTAGCGTGGTGGGCGAAAAGGCGCCGGAGAATTGTTTGGCGCTGTTGTGCTATATGGATTCCGTGGGGGAGGCGTACAGGGTATATGGTGGTAATGCATGGTTGAGGTATGACGAACAATTTCGTCAGCGGAAGGCGGTGCGCCCTTCCTTGAGATGGGATCACAAGGACATTAGTCTGTGGATGCGATTGATGTCGGCTCCAAAACAGGGGCATCAGCCTTTTCGGGATGCGGCCAGCGGGCAGAGGTCAGCAACGGGTCGGCCAGCTTCCTCGGGAAAAGGATGTTGCTGGCAGTTTAATGGGGGGCATTGTAAATTTGGATCCGATTGTAGGTACAAGCACTATTGCTCCGGTTGCGGAGGTGCCCATGGTTTGTCCAGATGCTTTAGGAAGCATAAAGGCAGGCAGGGAGATGCTGAACAGAAGATGGGCGACGCCGGTGAAAGTGGAAAGGATGCTTCCGTTTTTAAGGGAGTATCCAAATAAGAAAGTGGCGGAATTGTTGTTTCTGGGGTTTTCTGAGGGTTTTAGGATTTCTTGTACGTCTGCGGTACGGGATGGGGTGTTTCGAAATTTGTCGTCTGCTTTGGCGCGGCCTGAACTGGTTACTGATAAATTGATGAAAGAGGTGGCTTTGGGCCGCATGGCTGGCCCATTTTCCTCCCCTCCCGTTCCTGGTTTGCAGGTTTCCCCATTGGGTTTGGTTCCTAAAAAGGAGCTTAACAAATTCCACCTTATTCATCACTTATCTTTTCCAGAAGGGGAGTCGGTGAACGATGGCATCGATCCTGCCCTGCGCGCGGTTAGTTACACTTCCTTGATGTGGCGGTCGTTTAGATTCGCAAGTATGGGAAGGGCTCACTGTTAGCGAAAACTGAAATTGAGGCCGAGTTTCGTTTATTGCCGGTGCACCCGGAAAGTTTTTGTTTGTTAGGTAGTTGTTGGCAGGATGGGTATTTCATAGATTGTTGCCTCCCGATGGGCTGCTCCATTTCCTGCGCTTATTTTGAAATGTTTAGCAAATTTTTGGAGTGGATGGTTCGGCGTGAGGCGCAAGTGCCATCGGCGCTGCATTATCTAGATGATTTTTTGTTTATCGGTCTGCCGGCTACATATGTGCGTGCAGGGTTGCTGCATACTATGGAAAGGGTGGCGAATGACTTTGGGGTACCGCTGGCGCCCGAGAAAACTGAGGGACCTACGACGGTCATCAAGTTTCTGGGGATTATTATTGATTCAGACAAAATGGAATGTAGTTTGCCAGAAGATAAATTGCTGGAATTGAGAGAGTTGGTGGCGAGTGTGTTGCGCAGGAAGAAGATCCAGTTGCGCGACTTGCAGTCGTTGCTGGGACGTTTGAATTTCGAATGTAGGATTATGCCCATGGGGCGGGTGTTTTTTAGGCGGTTGGCTAGTACTACCGCAGGGGTTCATTCTCCCCATCATTTCATTAGGTTGCCTGGTGAGTTAAAAGCGGATTTGTTGGTATGGGGGGAGTTTTTACAAAGCTACAATGGGCGGTCTGTTCTCATGTATAGGCCGATGTCTAGTGTGGATTTAGAGGTCTTTACAGATGCATCAGGTGCTTGTGGTTTTGGGACATATTTCCAGGGGCAGTGGTGTGCGGGTGTTTGGCCAAGTGCGTGGCGTGAATGTGGTTTCGTCCGTAATTTGGCTTTGCAGGAATTGTTCCTGATTGTGGTGGCTGCGGAGCTTTGGGGGGATTGCCTGAGGGACAGGAGAGTGCGTTTTGTATGTGACAACTTGGGAGTGGTTCAGGCCGTTAATGCGCAGACGGCAAATTCTCCGCCAGTTGTGCGTTTTTTGCGACATTTGGTTTTGAGGGGGCTAGTGTTGAATTCGCATTTTGTGGCAGTTCATATTCCAGGGGTGCTTTATTCTGTGGCTGATTCCCTTTCTCGTCAACAGTGGGACAGGTTTCGTCAGCTGGCGCCGGGGGGCAGAGACTCATGGCCTTGCTTGGCCGGAGCATCTTCGGAAGCTGGTATGTCTATGGCAATGTCGCTCATTGGGAAGTCAGTTAGTGCGGTTAGGTGGAAGAGGTACAGTGCGGTATGGCGGGTATGCGAAACTTTGTTGAAGGATGCGCAGGTGGGTAGTTCGGATCGACTGGCTTGCTTGTTATATTTTATAGGGAATTCTTACAGTGAGGGGGTGTCTGCATCAGCGGTCGCTCGGAGTTTGTCTGCATTAGCCTTTTGGTTTAAAATCAGAGGGGAGGAGGACGTGACTAAGTCCTTTTTGGTCAGGCAGGCAATGAGGGTTTCAGGAGGGGTTCTGTGTTTAGGGATCATAGGAAGCCGATATCTTTTGATCTTTTGGAAGCTATTTGTGAGCAGTTAAAGACTGTTTGTGTGTCAGGTTTTGAAGTACGTTTGTTTTCGCTGGCTTTTTCTTTAGCTTTCTTTGGGGCTTTCAGGATATCAGAGTTGGTGGTGGCAAGTAAGCGTGTGGCTGGGGGCTTATTGTTTGAGGATGTTGAATGGGATGGGTCCTGCCTGTCATGCTTGCTACGTAGATCAAAGACAGATCAGGTGGGAAAAGGTTTTTTGGTGCGCTTGTATGAGTTACCAGTCACCGGTATATTTGTTGGTTCATGCAGGTGGTTTGTCTTTGTCGAAATTTCAGTTTGTGCAGGTTTTCAAAAAATGTATCCTGTTATCTGGCAGGGGAGGAGTGGGGTATAGCTCTCACTCGTTTAGGATTGGCACGGCTACTGAAGCAGCTAGGTGGGGTTTATCCCCGGCAATGGTCAAGAAGATAGGTAGGTGGGAGTCAGACAGATGTAGGATTTATGTTCGGCCTCATTTGCTTTAAGGCAGTGGGGGTGAGTTATGGTGAAAGTGGGGGATTGATTTGTTACCTTACTATTGTCTTGTTTTCTTCTAGGTGCGGGCCCCTGCTTGGTCTGGATCATGGGGCACTCATACGTGCACTGGGGAGGTGTTCGGGCTGATGTTCGTCCGGCTGGACGACAGTTGGGCTTGGACCAGTCCGAGGTTCAAGTCAGATGGTTTGGATTGAGGGGCATGCTGTGGTGCAGGTTGTTGCCGGAACTCCAGTTTTATGCAGGGTTAGATAGGGCTTCTGATATTTTGGTCGTGCACCTTGGAGGAAATGATTTGGGAATAAGGTCATCCAGGGATCTCATGCGGGACGTCAAATTGCATTTGTTGCACTTATGGTCTTCATTTCCGGGCTTGACTATTATTTGGTCGGATATCGTTGCTCGCAGGGTTTGGCGGCAGGCGCGTTCAGTGCTGAGTTTGAATCGGGCCAGGGCAAAGGTGAATAAAGTTGTGGTGAAAATTTGTGGCTCGCAATGGTGGTGTGGTGGTGCGTCATAGGGAGTTGGAGGGGGCTGAGGTTGGCTTTCTTCGAGCGGACGGCATCCATTTTAATGAAGTGGGGTTGGACATGTGGACCCTGGTCATTAAAGACGACTTGGAAAAAGCCCTGCGGTTGTAGAGGGACGTTCATGTGTAAGGTGTCACACATGAATGTCGTGGCGGTAGGAGGAGGGGTCTTTGAAGGCACGTAATGGGAAGAAGGAGAATAATATCGAAGATTGTTGGTAAAGAACTCGGAGCATTTAACCCTGGGTAGTATTGGAGGGGCTGGGGAGTGGTTACCCAACTGTTTTTTTCATACATTCCTGATGGGCAGGGTCCCCAGGAAGGGAGGTCTTGGAGATGGTTGGTGCCCTCGGGTCAGGTGCAGTATGACTGTAGGGCAATAAGTACCAGACCTGACAAGGAAAGGATGGAGTTAAATATAATGCCTGAAGTGCCTTCGAGGATCCTTTAACAGGAGAATGTTTGCGGAATAGTGCAGGATGTTAATTTATGGAGTGTTTTCTGATATGTTATGGTTATGCTATTTGATTGCATAAAGTTGTGTATTTAATAAATGGCTGCTGTGGCCTTTACACCAATTTCAAGTTGTGGTCTCTTATTGGTTTACTGGTGGTGGGAGGTCATAGATAGCAAAGGCATTAAACATACCTTAAGTCATGAATTGTATTAAGAAATAATTGAAAAAAACAACAAAGTGAAACATACAGAGAATAAAAAAGATGCTATCAACAATGTGCATACAATGCTGCTATACATATGGTATATACTGCCCTGTTATTCCAAATTTCATGATCAGAATATCACTTATATAAAACTAGGAATAGACCCATCATGTAGTTATATCATGTCAGTTACAGAAAGAAGGCATCCTCATAAGTAGAGTGGTGTTTTGTAAATCAACAAATGAACTTACGTGACAAAGTGAGCAAAAAGTAAGCAGAGTTACCAACGTGTAAGGCCGCTCCGATGCGCATTTTGCCGTAGTTCTCCTCAGGAGGTGTGGTTAAGGAGTGTTTAGGATACCATTAAATGTATAGGATTGTATTAGTTTAGAACAAAATCCAATAGATAGACCAAACTGATAGGGCTATGGAAAAAATCAGAACTTAAATACTAAGACGTGCATAAAATAATCACGTAGTCATTTCCGTGTATATAATTTCCACCAACCGTGCCAAACATCTGGCGGAAGTACTGACAGGAAGTTATACTAGGGCATTGAAGTCTGTGAGTTTATACTTGTGCAACTGCGCATGCCCTATATATCATAGGCCATGTTGGAGGTGGCATGGACTAATAAAAGGAAAGACTTCCAGTCTATGTGTTTGTACTTGCGAAATTGAGCATGCCCTGTGTATCGTAGGCCATGTTGAAGGTGGCTTGGATTGAAAAAAAGAGAGAAGAAAATATATATTTTATGCAATATCCTAGAGTAGCTATAGTAAAATTCAGAACGGCAAAAATATATATAAAAAATAAAACATAAAAATTTCATAAGAAGAGGAGGACCATAAAAGTGATTAACACCTATCCAGGTTGACCGCCCCATATAAGGGGTGGAGAGAGCCTTGTGTACAAAATAATAAGTATCTAATGTGCATGAGTGATAGAATAAATTTTATTCAAACTATATAGATTCAACTAGAATTCACAGTTTATTTCAATTTCTTGTTAGTTTTCCCTAGAATATATTTAATTTCTTACTGATTCAAATGTATAGGGATATAGAATGTTTTTAGGTAGCGATGTTGCTATATTTGATTCATGAATTATATCTGCATGTGTTAATAGACAATGCAGATTATGGTAATGTTTATTCCTAGTGCTATTGCACTTACATTGCTACTGACAACTCAGTAACTTGGTTATTGAACGAGGTATATACTCAAGGTATGTCTATTATCTCTCTGGTGCGGATGTGGTTATGATGTCTAGTTTTTAAATTTGTATCATTTTTTGTGTATGTATATATATATATATATATATATATATATATATATAAAAGTTTTTTGTTGTTTTTTGATGCTTATTTTATTATATTTATTAATTTGTTATAATTCTACTATTATCCGGACTTGAGTGGAACCTGTATAGGCTCTATTATCAACGGGGGTAGTTACCCCGTTGGTATGTTTGTTTTTACCTTGTCTGTGCAGTCAGGACACGTTCCCTGTATACTGCATCCAGACTTGGAAGCTGAACACCTGTGTTTTCACAACAGTCCTAAATGGCTGTTCTAATTCGTGTCCTAAATAGCTGTGCTATATTTGTGTGTTTGCAAACGCACATTTGCTGGTTCAGCTGTCAGCTAGTAAGCCCTGATAAGGGCTGATACCTCGTACCAGTCACTATGTTGCATGCCCTATACAGATATATATATATATATATATTCAATTAAATCTCTAGATACATTAAAAGAAAAAGGTGCTAATTCACAGTGCAAAGGTGCCAATAGTTATAATAAAATGGATTCCCCTTAAAATGGATATTCACATTAATACGAGCAGATCCATTGAAAACAGATGAGAATAAGATCATAAATTATCACACTATCTCTGAAAAAGTACTCTATTAAATTAAAAAGATATTCTAACTAGTTTAATCAATTATTCTGTTCCCCCATTTTTTTCCCTTTTCCACCTCCTCTCTTTTCCCCCTCCTCCCCTCCTTACTCCACCTTTCCTCTCTTAGTTAAAAACTTGCTTTTACATAAACTTATAAAAAATCATCACTGTGGTCCTCTTCAGTCAGTCTTTCTTTCTTCGGTCAGTCTATCCAGTATTTAGTATAGTTTCATTTGGACATCTGAATCCCCATTATTGTTACTTTGTTCCGCCAATCAGAATGAACTTGTATCGCTAAAAAAAAGGGGCTTCAAAAAAGAAAAAATTTAATTAAAAACAAATATTAGAAACCTTCATCCCTCACCCCTTAAAAAAGGAAATTAATATTACAGAAAGACATTAAAACCAAAGCTCTCATTATGACCAAGTGGGGCTAAACGACCCAGCTTATAAATCCACCGACTTTCAAGTTGAGCCAGTTTTTTTATCTCATTACCTCCTCTGGATCCCAGATGTAGTTTGTTGATCCCTTTAAACTTTAGAAGATTGGACTTACATTGGTGAAATAGTTTAAAGTGTTTTGTAACGTTTTCAATTTCAAAATATCAATATCTTCCTTAGCTTTGTCAATATCCCTTATATGCTCTCGTACCCTCAATCAAAATTCTCTGGTTGTGAGGCCAACGTAGATCTTCTTACATGGGCAGATAGCATGATACATGACAGATAGAGCTTCAGATCCTCTAAAAACTGCTTTTTAAAATTATTTCTTAATAAAATTCATTATGTTTTAATCTTATATAGAAAAAAGATGTGGTTATACAAAACCATACCTAACATACCCAAAATTGCAATATAATATAGCACGGTGCCATTCCTGATAAAGATTATTGAAAAAGAAAAAAGAAAAAATGATCCAGGAATATAGCTAGGCACTCTTGGGTTGGATAAAATTCAACATAATATTTTATTTTTGAATCCAGATAATACCGGCAATATTAATTTATACAACAACAATTTAAAACAAAGAAAAATAATATTTTTCTCCTGGCCAGGAAAAGAGACATATAATAGCACCTCTATGCATCTATAATATCACCTCATGAGTATGCAACATATCATATATGCATAGAACAAATTTGAGAAGATAACAATTTTCAAAGCAAAATCGCTGGGTTGTGTTCACACTTGCGGTTTTCAACCATATATGTTGTTTTTATCACAGAGTGGCCAGAGTTCCTATATAGAGTGGTTGGCAATGGTGTTTTGAAGAAATTATTTTTATAAAAAATGTAAATCTCAAAATAGGAAGATAGCCCCGTGTGTTAAGGGGATATAATTTGCAGCGTATTTTTTTCCACTCTCATAAGCGGATCCTTGATTTTTATATAAATCTTATGGTGATAGGTAGTCCTTTCACAGACCTTTAAGGTCAATATGTAAGATATAAACCTTGTGGTGATAGGTAGTCTTTTCACAGACCTTTGGGGTCAATATGTAGCCCTCGTAATCTTGAGCTTTAAAGCAGGGCACTTTTGTAACTCGTATAGGTTTTTACCTTGAACAGCCAGCGAGTGCCAGGAATCCTTGCATGGAGGCAGTCAGTCCAACAGACAACGGTTGGAGATACCACGTGGAAGGAGACATACTATAGAATTTTAAACTTACCTGGCTGCCAGCGTGTGATCCTGCCTTGTCGGGTCCGTGTATCTCGGAGTGCAGTGGCGAATGCCCGCGGGGACCGAGGGAGGAGAGCTTCAATTGATATGATGATGGAGATTTGGAGGCTTAAATGAAATGTATGGCCATACAGGTGAATTTTGCCTTTTGTGAAGATCTTTACTTTCCATCTGTTGGACTGACTGCCTCCATGCAAGGATTCCTGGCACTCGCTGGCTGTTCAAGGTAAAAACCTATACGAGTTACAAAAGTGCCCTGCTTTAAAGCTCAAGATTACATATTGACCTTAAAGGTCTGTGAAAGGACTACCTATCACCATAAGATTTATATAAAAATCAAGGATCCGCTTATGAGAGGGGAAAAAAATACACTGCAAATTATATCCCCTTAACACACGGGGCTATCTTCCTATTTTGAGATTTACATTTTTTATAAAAAGAATTTCTTCAAAACACCATTACCAACCACTCTATATAGGAACTCTGGCCACTCTGTGATAAAAACAACATATATGGTTGAAAACCGCAAGTGTGAACACAACCCAGCGATTTTGCTTTGAAAATTGTTATCTTCTCAAATTTGTTCTATGCATATATGATATGTTGCATACTCATGAGGTAATATTATAGATGCATAGAGGTGCTATTATATGTCCCTTTTCCTGGCCAGGAGAAAAATATTATTTTTCTTTGTTTTAAATTGTTGTTGTATAAATTAATATTGCCGGTATTATCTGGATTCAAAAATAAAATATTATGTTGAATTTTATCCAACCCAAGAGTGCCTAGCTATATTCCTGGATCATTTTTTCTTTTTCAATAATGTTTTAATCTTACTTGAGGTAATTCCTGTTCTACATGCTCCTATATTTTTCCGAGTCAGTTTAAAACAGAGACATGTACTATATACTCATATGTACATTACAATCGAACCACCACCCGTACTGACATGGTATACATGAAATCAGGCAGACACAGGTCACTGAAGTAAGTAGCTGTAAGGCAGGGAAGGGTTATAGATAATGAGCTCTTTATTGGCTGTGGGGTAAAGGGGGTACCTTGACACATGGCAGAGCAGGGACAGTGTTTTCAGTCTTCTACTGCTTGTAGTACATTTATATGTTATAGGGTGTAAACTAACTTCCTCTTCCTTTAACTTCCTCTTCCTCTTTTCTGAAAGTGCTCCGACCCCACAACCAGGGCAACAATTGCCCTTTGGTGCCCCCCACTCCATTTATCATTGTTATGTATTGTGGGCATTTGGTGCTTTTGTTTGTACTGCTTTTGTTTGTGCATTTGTCACGCAGAAAAACGCGTTAAAAATGCTTAGTTTAAGCATACCTCCCAACATTTGAATTCGGAAAAGAGGGACATTTTAAGCCACGCCCCTAACCACGCCCAATATCCGGTATCAACACATCAAATCGCGGCCAGATCCTTCTGCAAATACCGCGCGCACATTCTCACTGCGGATCTCTAGACTGTCTGGATTTCACAGATATTATAGATCCGGTTATATCGTCTTTATGTTACTTTTCCTATCTTGGGTATAACATTCGCTCATCACTGCGGCAGCTGCAGGACAAAAGGCTGAGAACAATGAAAGTCAAGAGGGAGACCCTGTGGTGGATGACTTTTCAATTGACAGGTAGCAGAGTTACATGATGGGGATTTTTTTTTTCCAGTTGTGTAACTCTGCTACCGGTCAGTGGAAAAATCATCCACCAGAGCCCCCCTGTACATAGCACCACACACACAGCCCCCCTGTAGATTGCTCCACACACAGCCCCCTGTACATAGCACCAGATACAGCCCCCCTGTAGATAGCTCCACACACAGCCCCCCTGTACATAGCTCCACTCACAGCCCCCCTGTAGACTGCTCCACACACAGCCCCCCTGTACATAACGACAGACACAGCCGCCCTGTAGATAGTTCCAGATACAGCCCCCTGTAGATAGCTCCAGATGCAGCCCCCCTGTAGATAGCTCCAGATCCAGCCCCCCTGTAGATAGCTCCAGATACAGCCCCCCTGTACATAGGGCCACACACAGCCACCCTGTAGATAGCTCCACCCACAGCCCCCCTGTAGATAGCTCCAGATACAGCCCCCCTGTAGGTCGCTCCAGATACAGCCCCCTTGTAGATCGCTCCAGATACAGCCCCCCTGTAGATAGCTCCAGATACAGCCCCCTGTACATAGCACCGGATACAGCCCCCCTGAACATAGCTACAGATACAGCCCCCCTGTACATAACACCGGATACAGCCCCCCTGTACATAGCGCCAGATACAGCCGCCCTGTAGATAGCTCCAGACACAGCCCCACTGTAGATAGCTCCAGACACAGCCCCCCTGTAGATAGCTCCAGACACAGCCCCCCTGTAGGTAGCGCAACACACAGCCCCTTAGGCCTTATTCACACGACAGGGTCCGAGTGTCGGCCGATAATAACGGCCATTTTGCATCCATTCCGATTCCGTTCCTGGTCGTGTTGCCGTTTTTAACAGCCGATTTTGACCCGTTTTGCATCCGTTTTTTTCCCTGTCCGTTTTAAAATCGGATGAATTTCATTTCAATTTGTTGCCACACACTTCCCTCTGTAGATAATGCCACAGCCCCCCTGGTATGTAATGCCACCCAGCCCCCTGTAGGTAATGCCACCCAGCCCCCTGCAGGTAATGCCACCCAGCCCCCTGAAGGTAATGCCACCCAGCCCCCTGAAGGTAATGCCACCCAGCCCCCTGATGGTAATGCCACCCAGCCCCCTGTATGTAATGCCACCCAGCCCCCTGCAGGTAATGCCACCCAGCCCCCTGTATGTAATGCCACCCAGCCCTCTACAGGTAATGCCACCCAGCCCTCTACAGGTAATGCCACCCAACTCCCGGCAGGTAATGCCACCCAGCCCCCTGAAGGTAATGCCACCCAGCCCCCTGATGGTAATGCCACCCAGCCCCCTGTATGTAATGACACCCAGCCCCGGCAGGTAATGCCACCCAGCCCTCTACAGGTAATGCCACCCAGCCCCCGGCAGGTAATGCCACCCAGCCCCCTGTATGTAATGCCACCCAGCCCCCTATAGGTAATGCCACCCAGCCCTCTGAAGGTAATGCCACCCAGCCCTCTGAAGGTAATGCCACCCAGCCCCCTGTATGTAATGCCACCCAGCCCCCTGTATGAAATGCCACCCAGCCCTCTGCAGGTAATGCCACCCAGCCCCTGGCAGATAATGCCACCCAGACCCCGGCAGGTAATGCCACCCAGACCCCGGCAGGTAATGCCACCCAGCCCTCTTCAGGTAATGCCACCCAGCCCTCTTCAGGTAATGCCACCCAGCCCCTGGCAGGTAATGCCACCCAGCCCCCTGTATGTAATGCCACCCAGCCCCCGGCAGGTAATGCCACCCACTCCCCTGTAGGTAATGACACCCAGACCCCGGCAGGTAATGCCACCCAGCCCTCTGCAGGTAATGCCACCCAGCCCTCTTCAGGTAATGCCACCCAGCCCCTGGCAGGTAATGCAACCCAGCCCCCTGTATGTAATGCCACCCAGCCACCTGTAGGTAATGCCACCCAGCTCCCTGTAGGTAATGCCACCAAGTCCCCTGTAGGTAATGCCACACAGCCCCCTGTAAGTTGCACCCATCCCCCCCCCTTCCAGGAGAAGTCACTGACTTCAATGTCCATATATGGACAGTGTAGTCGCTGACTTCTCCTGGAGAGGAATTCCCGGCCACAGGGTCGGGGATTCCGCTTCAGAAGTGAGTGACGTCACTGTGTCCATATATGGAAAGTTTGGTCACTCACTTCTTCTGTAGCGGAATCCCCGGCCACAGGGTCTGGGATTCCGCTTTAAAAGTGAGTGACGTCACTGTATCCATATATGGACAGTGTAGTCACTCACTACTCCTGTAGCGGAATCCCCGGCCATAGGGTCAGGGATTCCACTTCAGAAGTGAGTGACGTCGCTGTGTCCATATATGGACAGTGTAGTCACTCACTTCTCCTGTAGCGGAATCCCCGGCCATAGGGTCGGGGATTCCGCTTCAGAAGTGAGTGACGTCGCTGTGTCCATATATGGACAGTGTAGTCACTCACTTCTCCTGTAGCGGAATCCCCAGCCATAGGGTCGGGGATTCCGCTTCAGAAGTGAGTGACGTCGCTGTGTCCATATATGGACAGTGTAGTCACTCACTTCTCCTGTAGCGGAAATCCCAATCCCCGGCCAGGGATTGGGGATTCCGACTCCTACAGGGAGCAAAAAAAGACCCTCCTCCTCCTCACATGCACTCTGCTTTCACTCACCGTCAGAAGAAGGCAGGAGTCTTGCAGTGGCATTCTAACTGGTGTCGATGCCAGCCCGGGAGTGGACCAGTCCAGTCACCTGACCGGTGAGGTCAGATGACAGGTCAGGTGACAGGTCAGGTGACTGGACTGGTTCACTCCCGGGTCGGCATCGATCCCAGTGAGAACACCACCGCAAGAACTACTGCCTTCTTCTGATCGCTGCTGCAGTCAGCAGCGATCAGCTGTTTTGATGCAGCGCTCAGCGGGACATTTTGAAGACCGGGCGGGACAGCGGTGAGAAACCGGGACTGTCCCGTCGTAATCGGGACTGTTGGGAGGTATGGTTTAAGCGTCCCATTGACATCAATGGTATAGTGCGCCGTTAGTACATACGACACGTTTTGTTTAAAAATGTGTCGCCTAAAAAAAAGAAGCGTCAGGTCAATTCTTTGGCACGTAAAACGCACCGAAAATGCGCCTAAAACGCACCTAATTTCTATAGTCAATGGGAGTTGAATAGGCGCCTGTAGTTTAAAAAGAAATTGACAAAAACACTAGTGTTTTTAACATGTTTAAACATGTTTTTAGCACAGTGTGAACAAGGCCTATGTTTTGTTAAGGCTGTTTTCACATTACGTCCTGCCTGTCCATTTGTCATATGCGGCGGAAAAGCTCCTGGCGCATACATTAAATGGACACAAAAAACGTGCAGTATAATTTTTTTTTTTACTGGACGTCACTAATATTTACTGACTGCTCCCAGATCACCACTATAAGAAGGGCTCCGCCCCTCCCTGCAGGGCCTGAGCGTGCGTACGTACGTACGTACGGTATGAATGGCAAACTGAAAACAATAAAATAGCATACATAAGCTATGGTATGGAATATTCATAAGTCATAGATTGTAGATAATCTTTGATATAACTCCTTAAATAGGTATAGAATGTAGCAGGAATGTCTACATATATTCAGATAATATAACCGAAAAACACAGCATGGATCTAAAATGGTTCAAAGCAAAAATAGAAATGCGGCTGTCAGCAAGCATATAGACGAAGGCAGTTGCGCCGAAACGCGCGTTGGGGCAGACATATCGCCGTGCATCCATCTATTTGATCAATGGGTATGTGTTTCATTTCCATATATTCTTTTATACTCACCTACTAATGGTACTCATTCATGGTACTATCTTTTGTACCTTAGAGCATATACTTTCTCTCCAATTACCTCATCTGACACATGTTTGTAGTCAGTGATATTCATTTATTTTATGTATCTACGTACCCTGATCATTAGATTACATCATTTGGTTGTCACCATTGCTCGTCTACCTTAGACGTTACCTTCCTTACATATTGCATGGCGTGTTAGTCTTTTTAACCTGTTGGTTTATGGATTCTTTTTATCATTATGTATTTATGTGTCATTTTCATTAAAGCATTTTTTCTATTTTTCTACATGTTCTTGTTTGTTGGCATTTTCTTCTCTTCTCGGTTATATATATTCAGATGTTTCTCTTTTTCAAAATGCTGCTTTCCTTTTCCTTGTTCTAATTTCTCAGTTCTTCACACCTCTTTGCAGATATTTGATTTTGAGTATGACATTTTTGCTGATTTTGCTGCCAGTAATACCTTATTCTACCTTCCGGAAGAAGCAGCAGGCAAAACAAAAGAACAGCTACCTCCATTTCACACTTTGACATGGAAGAAAAGTGATACAGATGGACAGGTTCCGTACAGGAACACACCACATGCAGCAACCTGGCACCTAACCGCGACAATTTAAGAGGTCTGGAAATTACTATAAGGATTCATCAATACCTTTATGTTATTTTGTTTAAACTGTAATTTTCTTTTTCTAATATTAAAGTTTTATGAAAAGAAAAGATTGCAGGTGAAGAGCTAATGTACTGTACAGTTCTGGAAAATTCTAATGTCATAATCTATTACATAAAGTTACATAAAGTAGTAGTAGCAGGTGAATAGCTAATATATTATTCAGTTGTGACATTGGAACGTCTATAAGAAATCTCAGTGTAGAAAAGTATTTAAGAAAGAGCATAAGGAGCAAAATTAATTTTTTTTATTTATACCAGTATGTATCCACAGATCAAAAAAATCACCACACATGAAAATATAGTATAGACCTATTACACTATTTAAGGTTAAATAAATCAATTTCTTTAGGAACGCTGGCAACAATGGACACAGAAAGCATTGTTTCTTAAACAAAATAGTAAAATGAAACTTTTATTAATTTCTATTAAAATGTTTGGTTTTAATGTTTAATGTGTTTTAAAAAAAAAAATACAGATTTACTACAGTGAAAGGGTAAATTAATTGTTATAGGGTGTTACCGGTTTAGCCCAAAAAAGCTCATTCATTACACGATGAAAAGTTATACACAAATCTACAACGTCTAATATTCTTTCTGTATCAATTCCTCAAAGCTTTAAAGATTCCTGTGTAGTTCTAGGGAATAAATATTGCCCTGGTCATGTGATGATCACATAGGTGCAGGACTAATTATAGAGCTCTGATAGTGATACCGTAAGTGTAACAAGCTGTGCACCTGTGTGTCCATTACATGACCAAGACAGGGTTTTATCTCTTAGAAGTAAACAATAGACGATCCTAGTCAAGGAAAGCAAGAAGAGATTTTGAAAATTAACATTAGGTTCTTTGTACACATTTTGATCTACCTGTATACTAATAAGGGAGAGGGATCTGAGGCAACATTGAAGAAGACATTGTAATGAGCAGTCAGCTAGATGTAAAGATTATGCCATGTTTGTGTGATATTTTTGTGTAGTCCGGGAAATCCTTGCTTAGGTATACCTAGATTTTTTTTTAAATTAACTTCTGTGATTCATGCAACTCTTTAGGGAGATTTGATATGAGATGCATGTCGGTCAGTGCTAAGGTGGGTCACCGTCAATGCCAATATACAAATCTACACATATTTAAAGATAAAGCAGACGTTACATTAGACTCTCCTAAATAGGCCTTATTTGAATTATGTACTGTACTACATATAAAGGGTTGATATAGGGACCCTGTTCACTTTGAAGTTAACAGTTAGGCTGGGTTCACACAACCTATTTTCAGGCGTAAACGAGGCGTGTTATGCCTCGATTTACGTCTGAAAATACGGCTCCAATACGTCGGCAAACATCTGCCCATTCATTTGAATGGGTTTGCCGACGTACTGTGCCGACGACCTGTAATTTACAATGTTTTTTCATGATTACTTACATTGTACATACTTTTTTTCAGGACGCGCCCGGGTCTTATGATGCTGGGATAGCCTGGTGTGCGGATGTTTGGCACTGCATGCAGGGCAGCCCGCTCTCTTACAGTATGGGCGTTATAAATAGGCTGCTATTCGGCGATATATGCTGTGACTCACTATCCAAACACTATGCCTCCATGTTTTACACACTACACTCACTTTTTTGTTTCACTCACAGCCCTGATTTCTACACACTACACTTAGTCATGTCCCCTATACCTCACATGTACACTATACACAGTACTTCATTATTTATTTATTATTATTACACATTTACTTCCATGCCCAACACACCACTCCCCTCAAGGTAAGTGGGAGTGGCTATCATTATTTAAACACACCTGGGCACTTCCCTTCAACAGCATTCTCTGACCTGGTTGCGTCCTGTTTGGAACGTTTTTTTTTACCCACCACCTAATCTTGAGTATGGCCTTTTCTGTGGTTTTAATTACATTCTATATCCCATTTTTTTGCATATCTTGAATGTTTTTGGATCACAGGCATGGTGTAATTTGAAATGTTTAGGGATCGTCTTTAACCCCTTAACGCTCAAGGACATACTATTATGTCATGGTAAGTGCATCGTTCGCGCTCCATGACATAATAGTATGTCATGGAGTAAACACGGCGCGTTCATGAGCTGTGATAGCTGCTGTTTCCAACAGCAGACTATCACTGCTCAATGTGCCGGGACCGATCGCGGAGCTTCCCCGCCGATTAACCCCTCAGAAGCCGTGTTCAATAGCGATCGCGGCTTCTTAGGGGCTAATCCGCCATCGCCGGCCTGCTACACGATAGCGGCCAGCGATGGTGACTATGGCAACCGGACACCAAACAATGGCATCCGGCTATGCCATAGACGGAAGCCTAGTGGGTCCTGACAACGTCAGGACCCACTATGCTTGCTGTCAGTGAGTAGCTGACAGTTCTAATACACTGCACTACGCATGTAGTGCAGTGTATTAGAATAGCGATCAGGGCCTCCTGCCCTCAAGTCCACTAGTGGGACAAAGTAATAAAGTAAAAAAAAAGTTAAAAAAAGTTGGGTAAAAATAAGAAAATAAAAGTTTTAAAAGTATTAAAAGTAAAAATCCCCCTTTTTACCTTATCAGTCATTTATTATTAATAAAAATATATAAACAAACAAATAAACTATACATAATTGGTATCGCCGCGTCCGTAACGGCCTGAACTACAAAATTATTTTGTTATTTATCCCGCACGGTGAACGCCGTAAAAAAAAAAAATAATAAACCGTACCACAATAACAATTGTTTGGTCACTTCACCTCCCAAAAAATGGAATAAAAAGAGATCAAAAAGTCGCATGTACCGAAAAATGGTCCTGATCTAAAATACAGTTCGTTACGCAAAAAATAAGTCCTCGCACGGCTTTATTGATTGAAAAATAAAAACGTTATGGCTCTTAGAATAAGGTAACAGAAAAAGTGAATGATTGTTTACAAAACATATTTTATTGTGCAAACTCCATAAGACATAAAAAAAAACTATAAACATCTGGTATCGCCGTAATCGTATCGCCACGCAGAATAAAGTGAATATGTCATTTATAGCGCACGGTGAACGCTGTAAAAAAAATAGAATAAAAAAACAATAGTAGAATTGCTGTTTATTAGTCACCACGCCACCTAAAAATAGAATAAAAACTGATCAAAAAGCCGCATGCACCCCAAGAAAACTACAATGGATTCCTCAAGGGGTCTAGTTTCCAAATTGGGGTCACTTTTGGGGGGTTTCCAATGTTTTGGCACCACAAGACCTCTTCATACCGGACATGGTGCCTAATAAAAAAGAGGGCTCAAAATCCACTAGGTGCTCCTTTGCTTCTGAGGCCGGTGTTTCAGTCCATTACCGCACTAGGGCCACATGTGGGATATTTCTCAAAACTGCAGAATCTGGGCAATAAATATTAAGTTGCGTTTCTCTGATAAATCCTTTTGTGTTATAAAAAAAATGGTATAAAGAGGATTTTCTGACAAAAAAAAAAAAGTAAATTTCACCTCTACTTTGCTCTAAATTTCTGTGAAACACCTAAAGGGTTCATAAACTTTCTAAATGCTGTTGTGAATACTTTGAGGGGTCTAGTTTCTAAAATGGGGTGTTTAATAGGGGTTTCTAATATATGGGCCCCTCAAAGCAACTTCAGAACTGAACTGGAACCTAAAAAAATAAATAAATGAGGCAATACTTCGCTTCTTACATTATACTGATAATGAGCCGTGCCCACCCCGAGATGACCCCAGTTTTGACCGTTTGTATAAACGGAGACCCCTATTAGACCGTTTCAGTGCCCGGTTTTCCCAAGCATACACCCCCGAGAAGTGTATTTCTATTGAGGAGTCCCTGGTACATTTTAAAGGGAGGGTTCAATTCCGCCAGTACCTGCCGGCTAAGAGGGCAAGGTATGGCGTGAAGATGTATAAGCTGTGCGAGAGTGCATCAGGGTATACCTACAGATTTAGGATATATAAAGGAAAGGCCACCCCCAAACCAGACTGCATCCTGGACTATAATAGGTACATGGGAGGGATGGACTTGTCAAATCAAGTCCTGAAGCCCTACAGCGCCATGCGGTGTGGTATAAGAAGCTGGCCGGGCACATCATACAGATGGCTTTGTACAATGCGTACGTGCTACGTCGATGTGCAGGACAGAGGGGAACTTTCCTGGAATTTCAAGATCTAATCTTTAGGGACCAGGAAGGGGGGGCACCCAGTACTTCTGGAAGCGAGGCCACACGCATCGTACCAGGGCAACACTTTCCAGGAGAAGTCCCCCAAACTGGTGGAAAGGGAAAGAGTCAAAAGAGGTGCAGAGTCTGCTATAAGAGGGGGATAAGGAAAGTCACAATATACCAATGTGACACGTGTCCCGAAAAACCAGGGCTCTGTATAAAAGATTGTTTTAAAATGTATCATACATCCCTTGATTTTTAATTTACCTTGATGCACTCCGCACAGCTTACCCCCTCATCTTTCCCTTCTGAGCCCTGCCGTATGCCCAGGCAGCAGTTAACAGCCACATGTAGGGTATTTCCGTACCCAGGAGAACCCACATTACAATTTAAGGGGTGTATATCTCCGGTGGCGCATGCTGGGCACAATATATTGGACACTGAAATGGCATATATATATATAAAATTGCAAATCTCACACTGCACCATCTGCTGCGCATTATCTTTTACACAGTACCTGTGGGGTCAAAATGCTCACTACACCTCTAGATGAATGTCTTAAGGGGTGTAGTTTTTAAAATGGGGTCACTTCTCGGGGGTTTCAACTGTACTGGTACCTCAGGGGCTTCTGCATACATGACTTAGCACCAGAAAAGCTCCAGTAGGCCAAATGGTGGTCCTTCCCTTCTAAGCCCTGCCGTGTGCCCAGGCAGCTGATAACAGCCACATGTAGGGTATTGCCATACCCAGGAGAACCCACATTACAATTTAAGATGTGTAGATCTCCGGTGGCGCATGCTGGGCACCCTATATCGGACACTGACATGCCATATATATATATAAAATTGCAAATCTCACTCTGCACCATCTGCTGCGCATTATCTTTTACACAGTACCTGTGGGGTCAAAATACTCACTACACCTCTAGATGAATGTCTTAAGGGGTGTAGTTTTTAAAATGGGGTCACTTCTCGGGGGTTTCAACTGTACTGGTACCTCAGGGGCTTCTGCATACATGACTTAGCACCAGAAAAGCTCCAGTAGGCCAAATGGTGGTCCTTTCCTTCTGAGCCCTCCCATGGGCCCAAAGGGCAGTTTATCACCACAAATGGGGTATTGCCGCACTAAGGACAAATTGGGCAACAAAATGGGGTATGTTGTTCCTTGTGAAAATAAGAAATTTTGATCAAAAATGACATCTTATTGGAAAAAATATAATTTTTTTCATTTCACAGCCCAATTCAAATAGGTGCTGTGAAAAAACTGTGCGGTCAAAATGATAACAAAAACCATAAATTAATTCCTTGAGGGGTGTAGTTTCCAAAATGGGGTCACTTCTGGTAAGTTTCCATTGCTTTGATACCTCTGGGGCTCTGCAAATGCGACATGGCACCCGAAAACCAATCCAGCAAAATCTGGACTCCAACAAACACATAGCGCTCCTTTCCTTCTGAGCCCTCCCATGGGCCCAAACGGCAGTTTATCACCACAAATGGGGTATTGCCGCACTAAGGACAAATTGGGCAACAAAATGGGGTATGTTGTTCCTTGTGAAAATAAGAAATTTTGATAAAAAATGACATCTTATTGGAAAAAATATCATTTTTTTCATTTCACAGCCCAATTCAAATAGGTGCTGTGAAAAAACTGTGCGGTCAAAATGATAACAAAAAACATAAATGAATTCCTTGAGGGGTGTAATTTCCAAAATGGGGTCACTTCTGGTGGGTTTCCATTGTTTTGATACCTCAACACCTCTTCAAACCTGGCATGCTGCCTAAAATATATTCTAATAAAAAAGAGGCCTCAAAATGCACTAGGTGCTTCTTTGCTTCTGGGGCTTGTGTTTTAGTCCACGAGCGCAGTAGAGCCACATGTGGGACATTTCTAAAAACTGCAGAATCTGGACAATACATATTTAGCAGTATTTCTCTGGTAAAACCTTCTCTGTTACAGAAAAAAAATTAATAAAATTGAAATTCAGCAGAAAAAATTAAGTTTGTAAATTTCATTTCCACTTTGCTTTAATGCCTGTGAAATGCCTGAAGGGTTAAAAAACTTTCTATATGCTGTTTTGAATACTTTGAGGGGTCTTGTTTTTAAAATGGGGTCACTATTGGGGGATTCCTACTGTTTTGGCACCTCAACACCTCTTCAAACCTGGCATGCTGCCTAAAATATATTCTAATAAAAAAGAGGCCTCAAAATGCACTAGGTGCTTCTTTGCTTCTGGGGCTTGTGTTTTAGTCCACGAGCGCAGTAGGGCCACATGTGGGACATTTCTAAAAACTGCATAATCTGGACAATACATATTTAGTAGTATTTCTCTGGTAAAACCTTCTCTGTTACAGAATTTTTTTTTATAAAATTGAAATTCAGCAGAAAAAATGAAATTTGCAAATTTCATTTCCACTTTGCTTTAATTCCTGTGAAATGCCTGAAGGGTTAAAAAACTTTCTATATGCTGTTTTGAATACTTTGATGGGTCTAGTTTTTAAAATGGGGTGTTTTATGGGGGTTTCTGATACATAGGCCCCTCAAATCCACTTCAGAACTGAACTGGTACCTTCAAAAAAGGGCTTTTGAAATTTTCTTAAGAATATGAGAAATTGCTGTTTATGTTCTAAGCCTTGTAACGTCCAAGAAAAATAAAATAATGTTCAAAAAACGATGCCAATCTAAAGTAGACATATGGGAAACTAGTAACTATTTTGGGTGGTATAACTGTCTGTTTTTCAAGCAGATGCATTTAAATTCTGAAAAATGCTATTTTTTGTAAATTTTCTCTACATTTTGCAATTTTTCACAAATAAAGACTGAATATATCGACCAAATTTTACCACGAACATGAAGCCCAAAGTGTCACGAGAAAACAATCTCAAAATCACTTGGATAGGTTTAAGCATTCCGACGTTATTACCACATAAAGTGAAATATGTCAGATTTGAAAAATGGGCTCTGAGCCTTAAGGCCCAAACTAGGCTGCGTCCTTAAGGGGTTAAGAGTGTAAGATCATCGATTTCACTTGCAGCAATTATATCACGCACATGTTCTCTAAACCTAATGCAAAGTTGTCTTGATGTTAAGCCTATGTACACTTTTGAAAAACCGCAAGTTGCATAATATATCACGTTAGTTGTACTACATGATATATAGTGCCGAATTTTAAATTCCTGTTTATCTTTCATAGATTCAAAGGTGATTGCACGGACTATATTTGTACACGACACACAGTTACTGCATGGGTAGAGGCCACATAGAGGGCCCTTTGACACAAAAGGATTCTGTTGTTTTGGTATATAGTGGCTTTTTACCAACATATCCTTAACCCCTTCCCGCTCCTTGACGTACTATTACGTCATGGCAGCTGTATCGTTCGCGCTCCATGCCGTAATAGTACGTCTCGGGAGTAACGGCCGTTTCGGCCGTCCTCCCGACACATACAGGAGCTGTGACGCTGCTGTCTTGTTCAGCAGCTGTCACAGCTCCTACAGCGGGGACCGATCGCTGTGTCCCCGCTGATTAACCCCTTAAAAGCCGCGTTCTATAGAGATCGCGGCTTTTTAGGGGTTAAGCTGCCATCGCCGGCCTGCTACGCGATAGCGGCCGGCGATGGTGACTATGGCAACCGGACACCAAACAATGGCGTCCGGCGATGCCATAGACGGAAGCCTAGTGGGTCCTGACAACGTCAGGACCCACTATGCTTGCTGTCAGTGAGTAGCTGACAGTTCTAATACACTGCACTACGCATGTAGTGCAGTGTATTAGAATAGCGATCAGGGCCTCCTGCCCTCAAGTTCCCTAGTGGGACAAAGTAATAAAGTAAAAAAAAAGTTAAAAAAAGTTGTGTAAAAATAAGAAAATAAAAGATTTAAAAGTATTAAAAGTAAAAATCCCCCCTTTTCCCTTATCAGTCCTTTATTATTAATAAAAATATATAAACAAACAAATAAACTATACATAATTGGTATCGCCGCGTCCGTAACGGCCTGAACTACAAAATTATTTCATTATTTATCCTGCACGGTGAACGCCGTAAAAAAAATAATTAATAAACCGAACCACAATCACAATTCTTTGGTCACTTCACCTCCCAAAAAATGGAATAAAAAGAGATCAAAAAGTCGCATGTACCGAAAAATGGTACTGATCGAAACTACAGTTCGTTACGCAAAAAATAAGTCCTCGCACGGCTTTATTGATTGAAAAATAAAAACGTTATGGCTCTTAGAATAAGGTAACACCAAAAGTGAGTGATTTATTACAAAACGTATTTTATTGTGCAAACGCCATAAGACATAAAAAAAAACTATAAACATCTGGTATCGCCGTAATCGTATCGCCCCGCAGAATAAAGTGAATATGTCATTTATAGCGCACGGTGAACGCTGTAAAAAAAAACGAAAAAAAAAACAATCGTACAATTGCTGTTTTTTAGTCACCACGCCACCTAAAAATAGAATAAAAACTGATCAAAAAGCCGCATGCACGCCAAGAAAACTACAATGGATTCCTCAAGGGGTCTAGTTTCCAAATTGGGGTCACTTTTGGGGGGTTCCCAATGTTTTGGCACCACAAGACCTCTTCAAACCGGACATGGTGCCTAATAAAAAAGATGCTTCAAAATCCAGTAGGTGCTCCTTTGCTTCGGAGGCCGGTGCTTCAGTCCATTACCGCACTAGGGCCACATGTGGGATATTTCTCAAAACTGCAGAATCTGGGCAATACGTATTAAGTTGCGTTTCTCTGATAAATCCTTTTGTGTTCTAAAAAAAATGGTATAAAGAGGATTTTCTGACAAAAAAAAAAATGTAAATTTCACCTCTACTTTGCTCTAAATTCCCGTGAAACACCTAAAGGGTTCATAAACTTTCTAAATGCTGTTGTGGATACTTTGAGGGGTCTAGTTTCTAAAATGGGGTGTTTGATAGGGGTTTCTAATATATGGGCCCCTCAAAGCAACTTCAGAACTGAACTGGAACCTAAAAAAATAAATAAATGAGGCAATACTTCGCTTCTTACATTATACTGATAATGAGCCGTGCCCACCCCGAGATGACCCCAGTTTTGACCGTTTGTATAAACGGAGACCCCTATTAGACCGTTCCAGTGCCCGGTTTTCCCAAGCATACACCCCTGAGAAGTGTATTTCTATTGATGAGTCCCTGGTACATTTTAAAGGGAGGGTTCAATTCCGCCAGTACCTGCCGGGTAAGAGGGCAAGGTATGGCGTGAAGATGTATAAGCTGTGAGAGTGCATCAGGGTATACCTACAGGTTTAGGATATATGAAAGAAAGGCCACCCCCAAACCAGACTGCATCCTGGACTACAATAGGTACATGGGAGGGATGGACTTGTAAGATCAAGCCCTGAAGCCCTACAGCGCCATGCGGTGTGGTATAAGAAGCTGGCCGGGCACATCATACAGATGGCATTGTACAATGCGTACATGCTACGTCGATGTGCAGGCCAGACGGGAACTTTCCTGGAATTTCAAGAGGTGATTATCAAGAACCTAATCTTTAGGGACCAAGAAGGGGGGGCACCCAGTACTTCTGGAAGCGAGGCCACAGGCATCGTACCAGGGCAACACTTTCCAGGAGAAGTTCCCCAAACTGGCAAGAAGGGAAAAAGTCAAAAGAGGTGCAAAGTCTGCTATAAGAGGGGGTAAGGGAGGACACAATATATCAATGTGACACGTGTCCCGAATAACCAGAGCTCTGTATGAAAGTGTTTTAAAATTTATCATACATCCCTTGGTTTATAATTTACCCCAATTTTACTTACCCTGATGCACTCCACACAGCTTATCCCCCCTCGTCTTTCCCCTCTGGGCCCTGCTGTGTGTCCAGGCAGCTGATAACAGCCACATGTAGGGTATTGCCATATCCGGGAGAACCCACATTACAGTTTATGGGGTGTAGGTCTCCGGTCAAAATGCTCACTACACATGTAGATGAATGCCTTAAGGGTGTAGTTTTTAAAACGGGGTCACTTCTTGGGGGTTTCAACTGTTCTGGTACCTCAGGGGCTTCTGCATACATGACTTCGCACTAGAAAATCCCCAGTAGGCCAAATGGTGGTCCTTTCCTTCTGAGCCCTCCCATGGGCCCAAATGGCAGTTTATCACAACAAATGGGGTATTGCGGCCCTCAGAACAAATTGCGCAACAGAATGGGGTATTTTGTTTCTTGTGAAAATAAGAAATTTTCAGCCAAAACTACATATTATTTGAAAAAAATAATTTTGTTTTCATTCCCAGCCCAATTCAAATAAGTTCTGTGAAAAAACTATGGGGTCAAAATGGTCACAACACCCATAAATGAAGTCCTTGAGGGGTGTAGTTTCCAAAATGGGGTCATTTGTGGTTGGTTTCTATTGCTTTGATACCTCTGGGGCTCTGCAAATGCGACATGGCACCCGAAAACCAATCCAGCAAAATCTGGACTCCAAAGAACACACAGGGCTCCTTTCCTTCTGAGCCCTCCCATGGGCCCAAACGGCAGTTTATCACAACAAATGGGGTATTGCCGCACTCAGGACAAATTGGGCAACAGAATGGAGTATTTTATTTCTTGTGAAAATAAGAATTTTTGAGCTAAAATGACATATTATTGGAAAAAATATATATTTTTTTAATTCCCAGCCCAATTCAAATTAGTTCTGTGAAGAAACTATGGAGTCTAAATGGTCACATTACCCATAAATGAATTCCTTGAGGGGTGTAGTTTCCAAAATGGGGTCACTTCTGGTGGGTTTCCATTGCTTTGATACCTCTGGGGCTCTGCAAATGCGACATGGCACCCGAAAACCAAACCAGCAAAATCTGTACTCCAAAGAACACACAGCGCTCCTTCCCTTCTGAGGCCTCCCATGGGCCCAAACGGCAGTTTATTGCCACAAATGGGGTATTGATGCACTCAGGAGAAATTGGGCAACAAAATTGAGTATTTTGTTCCCTGTGAAAATAAGAAATTTTGGTAAAAAATTACATCTTATTGGAAAAAATGTCATTTTTTTAATGTCACAGCCCAATTGAAATAGGTGCTGTGAAAAAACTGTGTGGTCAAAATGCTAACAACAACCATAAATGAATTCCTTGAGGGGTGTAGTTTCCAAAATGGGGTCACTTTTGGTGGGTTTCCATTGCTTTGATACCTCTGAGGCTCTGCAAATGCGACATGGCACCCGAAAACCAATCCAACAAAATCTGGACTCCAACAAACATATAGCGCTCCTTTCCTTCTGAGCCCTCCCATGGGCCCAAACGGCAGTTTATCACCACAAATGGGGTATTGCCACACTAAGGACAAATTGGGCAACAAAATGGGGTATTTTGTTCCTTGTGAAAATAAGAAATTTTGATCACAAATGACATTTTATTGGAAAAAATGACATTTTTTTCATTTCAGAGCCCAATTCAAATACGTGCTGTGAAAAAACTGTGCGGTCAAAATGGTAACAACAACCCTAAATGAATTCCTTGAGGGGTGTAGTTTCCAAAATGGGGTCACTATTGGGGGATTCCTACTGTTTTGACACCTCAACACCTCTTCAAACCTGGCATGCTGCCTAAAATATATTCTAATAAAAAAGAGGACTCAAAATCCACTAGGTGCTTCTTTGCTTCTAGGGCTTGTGTTTTAGTCCACGAGCGCAGTAGGGCCACATGTGGGACATTTCTAAAAACTGCAGAATCTGGACAATACATATTTAGCAGTGTTTCTCTGGTAAAACCTTCTGTGTTACAGAAAAAAAAATGAATAAAATTGAAATTCAGCAAGAAAAATGAAATTTGCAAATTTCACCTCCACTTTGCTTTAATTCCTGTGAAATGCCTGAAGGGTTAAAAAACTTTCTAACTGCTGTTTTGAATACTTTGAGGGGTCTAGTTTTTAAAATGGGGTGTTTTATCAGGGTTTCTAATACATAGGCCCCACAAAGCCACTTCAGAACTCAAGAGGTACCTTAAAAAAAAGGCTTTTGAAATTTTCTTAAAAATATGAGAAATTGCTGTTTATGTTCTAAGCCTTGTAACGTCCAAGAAAAATAAAAAAATGTTCAAAAAACGATGCCAATCTAAAGTAGACATATGGGAAATGTGAACTAGTAACTATTTTGGGTGGTATAACCGTCTGTTTTACAAGCAGATGCATTTAAATTCAGAAAAATTCAATTTTTTCAAAATTTTCTCTACATTTTGCAATTTTTCACCAATAAACACTGAATATATCGACCAAATTTTACCACGAACATGAAGCCCAATGTGTCACGAGAAAACAATCTCAGAATCGCTTGGGTAGGTTTAAGCATTCCGACGTTATTACCACATAAAGTGAAATATGTCAGATTTGAAAAATGGGCTCTGAGCCTTAAGGCCAAAACTAGGCTGCGTCCTTAAGGGGTTAAGGTTTATGCTCCTATGTGCTGTCATTAGAGGATTTTCGGACAGATTTGCTGCCAAAGAGGGTTCCATTTGTAAGATTGGCCAATGTTTCTTAAGTATAGATCTCATTAGATGCCACTGGTTGTTATATGTGGAAATATATCTGATAGTATTATCACCTATTTTTTTATTATTCTTTTTTGGTGGGTGTAAGATTAAATTCCGCTCAGTGAACTTTGCACGTTTGTATCCCCGTTTAATGCATCTACAGCTGTAACCCCTTTCCAAAAACCTCTCTTCAAGGTCCCTAGACTGTTTTTCAAAATTAGTCTCGGATGAGCAGATACGCCTCATCCTGAGTAATTGACCAACTCGGACGGCTCTAATCGTGGATTGGGTATGTGCTGATGTGGCACGAAGCAAAGAATTGACCGACGTCTTTGGAGACACCTCAATGGAGACATCCAAAAAATCAATCCGATGTCTGTCGGAGACATAGGTAAATTTTATTTTGAAATCATTGATATTTAATTGCTGCATAAATTGCATCAAATGTGCCTCAGTGCCCAGCCAAATGATTAGTAGATCATCAATAGATCTCATTCAACACTGCACATGGTCAACGGCATGAGCGCCGTCGCCATGAAAAACCTGCCTCTCCCAGAAACTGAGAAACAGGTTTGGATACGATGGCGCACATGCCGCCCCATGGCAGTGCCCTGCTTTTGTAAGTAAAATGCATCCTTGAAAACAAAGAAGTTATGGTCAGGATATATTGTAAAAGATCTACCACAGGTTCACAAATTTGGCCGTCCCAGTTGCTTATCCCCAGGAAAAGGTGAACCGCATTAATACCATCACTGTGTCGAATGCTCGTGTAGCGTGACTCTACATCTGCCGTGACTAAAATCATGTCAGAATCCAGAGTGACCCCATCTAATCTCGTCAGTACGTCCGTTGTGTCTTTTACAAAAGACAGCAAACCTTCTACCAACGGTTTTAAGTAGTGGTCAATGAATCTGCAAACTGGATCACAAAGTCCACCCATACTTGATACTATGGGGCGTCCTGGAGGATCTAGCAAGTTTTTATGAACTTTCGGAAGGAAATACAAAGTAGAGATTTTATGGTATTAGACCATCATGCCATTAAAAACGTTTTTAGGAATTAAACCTTTCTCATAAGCTGTTCAATATCTTAAAAAGTTCAGCTGAGAAAGTACCCAGTGGATTATATGTTAATTTGTTGTATGTTTTTTTTGTCCCTAAATTGCCTAAAGGCCTCTTTTTCGTATTTTTCAATTTGCCAGATTACGATGTTCCCACCTTTGTCTGCAGCTTTGTAGACTACGTCATCATATGACTGCAGCTGTCTCAAAGCCTCACGTTGATCTCTGGTTAGGTTGTCATGCCTCTTATTCAAGGGAATATGTTTGAAGTCATTTACCACCAACATCGTAAAAATCTCTACTTGCGGGCATATAGACAAAGGTGGGAACCTCGTTGATCTTGGCACAATTGACATGGGGAACCTACCTTGTTCAGTAGAAACTTGCTCTTGTAGGAGATCTTCAAGAGCCTTTAAAGGAACAGTGTCATCACAAATTATTTTTTTATATGTTAAAGATGTTAGTGCTTTATTAAAAACGTTTATATTCGTGTGTTTGTGTTTTACTTTTTCTTATTTTTACACTTTTTCTTCCCTATGGGGGCTGCCATTTTTTGTTCCATTTCTGTGTGTGTCGATTAACGACACATACAGACATGGAATACGGCAGCCACAGTCCCATAGGGACTGCGAACGGCTCCCGTCCCATTGACTTCAGTGTACGGCGTCTGTGTGGGAACTGCGCATGCGCCACTCCCACACAGTCCAATTCGAAATTGGCGCCATCCGGCGCCATTTTCCTGTGGACCGGAAGTCGCGGCCGGACAGTAATATTACTACTTCCGGTCGCGGCTTCCGGATTGGTGCACTTGGACCAGCGGCAGCAAACGGAGCGGGCGGGCCGGAGGGAGCCGCGGCGGCAGGAGCAGGTAAGAGATTTCAATGTATGTTCGTGTTTGTGTGTGTTTACTACTGTATGTAAACCTACTACACTTTGTGTTAGCTCAAAAAATGGCGACACACAGTGTAGGAGGTTACACCGTTCAAACCCCTCGTTTATCCCGGCACTAGCCAGGATAAAGGAGGGGGGGATGCTGAGAGCTCACTAGAGCGAGGGCTTTTTACCCAATTTTGCAAAGCTGCAATTTTGGGGACAGCTCCATCTAGTGACAAAAAATGGGTAGTATTATAAATTAGAATTAATTTATAATATTTCCTGACTCGTGAAAAAAATAAAAAAAATTTGAACAATGTTTAATCACCCACACACTAAATGTTTAATTTTTAAAAAAAAAACATGTTTTTCTGGCAACACATTCCCTTTAAGGCCTCTTTCTCCATCTTGCTATTTAGTCCCAAATCCACTCCTCCCCTACTGTGTAGTTTTTTCAAGATTAACTTGCGAGAGAATAGATATAGATCTTTCATTGCTGCAAAGAAATTAAACGGGTTACTCGGAGAGAAAGTGAGCCCCTTATTCAATAGAACCCACTGTACATCAGAGAGGGTGTGCTTGGACAAATTTATTACCTCTAATTTGTTCTTTGGTTTCTTCCCCTGTTGGTACGTTGAGGCATTTTTACGCTTTGCTGCTTGTCTTTCTCTATTTCTGCGAGGATAGGGCATTTCCTGTGGATTAACTGCTTCATCACTCCGTTTAGCTCTTAGATGGTCATCATTAGATGCCACAGATGAGGCAGATGCCAACCTAGACCTAGATATAGATCTTGACCTTGGTTTCAGCAATCTGTATACTCTGCCCTGCTGTAGGTCATTATTATCCCTTTGACATTTAGAGGATTTAGTGGAGCAGATCTCTTGTTCCCATTTTTGGAACTCCTTATCAAGATCCTCATTTAACTTTTCGAGTGCCTCACTTGAAAGATCTCTTTTTATTTTCACCTGTAATTCCTCAACTTCATTTTCGATTTAATTTAAGGTCATCTGATTAGCTTGGGACAAAAGATGCATAAAACCTCTTGAAAAAAACCTGTGCGGTCAAAATGCTCACCATACCTCTAGATAATTTCTGTCACGGCGCGGGGTGTGGACCCACTGGGTCGTACTGCGTAGCGGGGTAGCAGTTGGCCAACAAGGTACAAAACAATGTCTATAGTTCAGAACGGGTACCTGAGGCAATGTACACCGTAGCGGAAGCACGACTTGACTTTCACAGCAGGTGACACCGTGGATGCAGTGGAAGACACGACTTGACTTTCTCAGTAGATATGATAGCACGGGATACAGGGTACAGGCAGCAGGAACGGGTAACACTGGGAACTGGAAAACACTGGGAGACCATTTGCAAGACAAACTTAGGTATACAATGCTCAGGCGAGGAACAAGTGGGCAGAGCCCCTTTTTATTGTCCAGCAGCCATTTGGGCTAATTATTTGTTGGTGACAGCTGGATGCTTACTGGCTCTTTAAGGTCCTGCGGGAAACAGTCCGAGGACCCGGAAGTGAGTGCCGGCGTCTCCCTGGAGGGAGCTGATGCCAAGAAGACATATGTCCGGGGCCGTCAGAGGGTAAGTCTGAACGACGGCCCCCGGCCATGGAAGATACAATTTCCTCAGTGCATGGGGTTTCCAAAATGGGGTCACTTGTGGGGGGGGGGGGTTTCCACTGTTTTGTCCCCTCAGGGGCTTTGAAAATGTGACATGGCCTCCGCAAACCATTCCTGCTAAATTTGTGCCCCAAAAGCCAAATGACGCGCTTTCCCTTCTGAGCCCTGCCATGTGTCCAAAAAGCAGTTTATGACCACATGTGGGGTATCGTTTTACTCGGGAGTAATTGCTTTACAAATGTTGCAGTGCACCTTCCCCTGTATTGGCTTTATTGGATATGCAGATGGATGAGATCCCTCTAGAATATAGGTGGCCAATAAGCCATATTCTTATCGCTTCCAGATTCCATATAGCCAAGAGATGGAAAACAGCTGAGGCTCTGAATCTCTCGGAGATACTAGACAGGGTTTATCTTCACTTCTATTACGAATTGCACTTTGCTACATCTAAAGGTTATAGGCAGAAGTGTTTGTCTCAATGGGCCCCTTGGACGGAGTTACCCCATGTTCAACTTCTGCTCCGTAAGAACTCTGTCACTCTGTGAATGTATCTGTGCTAACTTATACATGGTTTTCGTATCCTGTATCATCCTGTTCCTTTTTGACATCTCGTATGTATAATTGCTTGTATTTATCACCACCACTCTTTGTATGTCTGTTTTTATGTTTGTTTGTTTGTCTGTTAATACGTCAGTATGTCAACGTCCGAGGCACGTTTCTGATAGCTAAAGGTGCAAGCTTTTTCTGTGTTCTGTATACAATACTGTGAGACTTTATCATTGGGATGTTGTATACTTTTGTATTGTACATTGGAAAAATAAAAACCAAGTGAATTTCAAATGTTGCAGTGCTTTTTCCAATTTAGTTCTTGTGGAAATTAAAAATCCTTAGCTAAACCTACATTTTCTTTGAAAAAAATGTAGATTTTAATTTTTACGCCCTACTTCCAATAATTTCTGCAATAAACCTGTGGGGTCAAAATGCTCACTATACCCCTAGATTATTTCCTTGAGGTGTGTATTTTCCAAAATGGGGTCACCTTTGGGGGATTTCCACTGTTTTGGCACCGCAAGAGCCCTTCAAACCGGACATGGTGCCTAAAATATATTAGAATAAAAAGAAGGCCCCAAAATCCACTAGGCACTCCTTTGCTTCTGAGGCCTGTGCTTCAGTACATTACCACACCAGGGCCACATGTGGGATATTTCCTACATCTGCAGAACCTGGGCAATAAATATTGAGTTGCATTTCTCTGGTAAAACTTTCTGTGTTACAAGAAAAGTGGATTAAACATGAATTCCTGCAAAAAAAAAATGAATTTGTAAATTTCACCTCTACTTTGCTTTTATTCCTGTGAAATGTCTAAAGGGTTAAGAAACTTTCTAAATGCTTTTTTAAATACTTTGAGGGGTGAAGTTTTTAAAATGTAGTGACTTATTGGGGGTTCTAATATATAAGGCTCTCAAAGCCACTTCAGAACTGAACTGGCCCCTGTAAAAATAGCCTTTTGACATTTTCTTGAAAATGTGAGAAATTGCTGCTAAAGTTCAAAGCCTTGTTATGTCCTAGACAAATAAAAGGATGTTCAAAAAACTATATAAATCTAAAGTAGACATATGGGGGATGTTAATTAGCAACAATTTTGTGTGGTATAACTACCCCTCTTAAAAGCAGATACATTTAAATTTAGAAAAATGCACATTTTCGCAATTTTTCGCAAACTTTTGGTGTTTTTCACAATTAAATACTGAACACATCGAGCAAATTTTGCCAGTAACATAAAGTCCAAAGTGTCACGAGAAAACAGTCTCAGAATCGCTTTGATAGGTAAAAGCATTCCGAAGTTATTACCACATAAAGTGAAACATGTCAGATTTGAAAAATGACGCTCTGTCAGGAAGGTCAAAAGTGGCCAAAGTGGGAAGGGGTTAACTGTAACATAAACAGCTGTAGGTGGCTTAAAACTGGGTGAGGAACAGCCAAACTGTTACAAAGGTGTGGTTGTGGAAGACAGTTTCATGTCACAGGTTCACCGTGGCATGACTGAGCACATCAACAAGACACAAGGTAGTTATACTGCATCAGCAGGGTCTCTCCCAGGCAAAGATTTCAAAGCAGACTGAGGTTTCAAGATGTGCTGTTCAAGCTGTTTGAAGAAGCAGAAAGAAACCGGCAATGTTGAGTACCGTAGATGCAGTGGTCGGCCAAAGAAAATTAATGCAGCAGATCAGACACATCATGCTTACTTCCCTTCGAAACCGGAAGATGTCCAGCAGTGCCGTTAGCTCAGTACTGGCAGAAACCAGTGGGACCTAGTCTGTCCCAAGATGGTCTACATGGAACAATTGTGGCCAAAAAGCCATACCTTCGACGTGGAAACAAGGCCAAGCGACTCAACTATGCACAAAAACATAGGAACCGGGATACTGATGAGTCAAAATTTGAAATATTTTGCTGTAACAGAAGGCAGTTTGTCCGCCAAAGGGCTGCAGAGCGGTACAATAATGAGTGTCTTCAGGCAACAGTGAAGCATGGTGGAGGTTCCTTGCAAGTTTTGGGCTGCATTTCAGCAAATGGAGTTGGGGATTTGGTCAGGATTAAATGGTGTCCTCAATGTTGAGAAATACAGGCATATACTTAACCATCATGCAATAACATCAGGGTGGCATCTGATTGGCTCCAAATGTATTCTGCAGCAAGACAACGACCCCAAACATACAGCCAATGTCATTAAGAACTATTTTCAGCGTAAAGAAGAACAAGAAGCACTGGTAGTGATGATATGGCCTCCACAGAGCCCTGATCTCAACATCATCCAGTCTGTCTGGGATCACATGAAGAGACAGAAGGATTTGAGGAAGCCTACATCCACAAAAGATCTGTGGTTAGTTTTCCAAGATGTTTGGAACAACCTCCATGCCGAGTTACTTCAAAAACTGTGTGTGAATGTACCTAGAATAATTGATGCTGTTTTGAAGGCAAAGGGTGATCACACCAAATATTGATTTGCTTTAGATTTCTCTTGTTTATTTACTTTGCGTTTCATTAATTGATTAAAAAAAACTAGTAACACTTCTATATTTGAAAGGATTTTTACTTTGCAGCATTTTTCCACAACTACCTAAAACTTTTGTACAGTACTGTATATATATATATATATATATATATATATATATATACACACTACCGTTCAAAAGTTTAGGGTCACTTCGAAATTTCCTTATTTTTTAAAGAAAAGCACAGTTTTTTTCAATGAAGATAACATTAAATTAATCAGAAATACACTCTATATATTGTTAATGTGCTAAATGACTATTCTAGCTGCAAACATCTGGTTTTGAATGCAATATCTACATAGGTGTATAGAGGCCCATTTCCAGCAACCATCACTATAGTGTTCTAAAGGTACATTGTGTTTGCTAACTGTGTTAGAAGGCTAATGGATGATTAGAAAACACTTGAAAACCCTTGTGCAATTATGTTAGCACCGCTGTAAACAGTTTTTCTGTTTAGAGGAGCTATAAAACTGACCTTCCTTTGAGCTAGTTGAGAATCTGGAGCATTACATTTGTGGGTTCGATTAAACTCTCAAAATGGCTATAAAAAGAGAGCTTTCATGTGAAATGCGACAGTCTATTCTTGTTCTTAGAAATGAAGGCTATTCCATGCGAGAAATTGCCAAGAAACTGAAGATTTCCTACAACGGTGTGTACTACTCCCTTCAGAGGACAGTACACACAGGCTCTAACCAGAGTAGAAAGAGAAGTGGGAGGCCCCGCTGCACAACTGAGCTACAAGACAAGTACATTAGAGTCTCTAGTTTGAGAAATAGACGCCTCACAGGTCCTCAACTGGCAGCTTCATTAAATAGTACCCGAAAAACGCCAGTGTCAACGTCTACAGTGAAGAGGCGACTCGGGGATGCTGGCCTTCAGGGCAGAGTGGCCAAGAAAAAGCCATATCTGAGACTGGCTAATAAAAGGAAAAGGTTAATATGGGCAAAAGCACACAGACATTGGACAGAGGAAGATTGGGAAAAAGTGTTATGGACAGACGAATCGAAGTTTGAGGTGTTTGGATCACATAGAAGAACATTTGTGAGACGCAGAACAACTGAAAAGATGCTGGAAGAGTGCCTGACGCCATCTGTCAATCATGGTGGAGGTAATGTGATGGTCTGGGGTTGCTTTGGTGCTGGTAAAGTGGGAGATTTGTACAAGGTAAAAGGTATTTTGAATAAGGAAGGCTATCACTCCATTTTGCAACGCCATGCCATACCCTGTGGACAGCGCTTGATTGGAGCCAATTTCATCCTACAACAGGACAATGACCCAAAGCACACCTCCAAATTATGCAAGAACTATTTAGGGAAGAAGCAGGCAGCTGGTATTCTATATGTAATGGAGTGGCCAGCGCAGTCACCAGATCTCAACCCCATAGAGCTGTTGTGGGAGCAGCTTGACCGTATGGTACGCAAGAAGTGCCCATCAAGCCAATCCAACTTGTGGGAGGGCCTTCTGGAAGCATGGGGTGACATTTCTCCCCATTACCTCAGCAAATTAACAGCTAGAATGCCAAAGGTCTGCAATGCTGTAATTGCTGCAAATGGAGCATTTTTTGCCGAAAGCAAAGTTTGAAGGAGAAAATTATTATTTCAAATAAAAATCATTATTTCTAACCTTGTCAATGTCTTGACTATATTTTCTAGTCATTTTGCAACTCATTTCCTAAATATAAGTGTGAGTTTTCATGGAAAACACAAAATTGTCTGGGTGACCCCAAACTTTTGAACGGTAGTGTATATATATATATATATATATATATATAAATAATTTATCTTCAATGCGGAGCTTCTATATTGTTTATAAGGGAAATAAAATCACCAGTGACCACAGTGTTCCCCCCATTTCACAAGAAGGAATAGGGACAGCCACTCTCCCCCTCCTAGTATGAGGAATCTTGAAAACAACTCTGCCTACATCTACCGCTTATCTTTATATAACCTGGATTAGTTGAGAAGTTATTGCAGTTAGCTACAGCGATACCTCCGTTTTTGGCTTTTCAGTACAGCTGGCCTAGCTGCCTCTTTTTAACGGTCTGTCCCTGGCAGGGCCAGATTTTTACTAGAGCAAAGAGGTATGTTCACAGTCTCCACTCTGTGCTGGAGATGTGAAGTAGATAAAAGCATCCTTCTGCAAGTCTTCTGGTCCTGTTGACTCCTTGCCACGTTCTGGCAAAAGGTTAACCCCTTTAGGACGCAGCCTGTTTTGGCCTTGTGGACACAGATGATTTTTTCAAATCTGAGATGTGTCACTTTATGTGGTAATAACTCCGGAATGCTTTTACCTATCCAAGCGATTCTGAGAGTGTTTTCTCGTGACATATTGTATTTTATGTTAGTGAAAAAATGTGGTAGATAAATTCAATATGTATTTGTGAAAAACGTCAAATTTTAGCAAGAATTTGCAAAAATCAGCATTTTTCTAAATTTAAATGTATTTGCTTGTAAAACAGATAGTAATACCACACAAAATAGTTACTAGTTAACATCCCCCATGACAAAGCCAGGTGCGAAACGCGCGTTGGGGTGTTCTGACAATGTTGTGGCAGTGGAATGGCGCTTGGTGGGTCTTTTGGTATGCGTATCTTGAGGTCTCAATGAGTTTCTTCTCTATTACTGTGACTTTACAATTTTTGTGGCCATTCTATAGGCCCTTGTTATGGTGATCATCATCAGTATACATACTTTATAGTCGTTGATATTGTTATACTACCATTGTTTGCCCTGCCTCATATTCAACACTGTCTTCTGTGTACTGTTGTACATTGTTTTTATGGGTGGTAATTTTTAAATGGTCTTGATCAACTGTGCTCTGTCTGTCTTTAATAAAGTCATTTTGTATTTTTTCTGATATACGTTTGATCTTGTCTTATTATAGCATATGGGGATAACTTTTTGGTGTAACATCCCCCATATGTCTACTTTATGTTTGCATCATTTTTTTTCAAGTACTTTTATTTTTCTAGGACGTTACGAGGCTTAGAACTTTAGCAGCAATTTCTCATATTTTCAATAGGCCATTTTTTCATGGACCAGTTTAGTTCTGAAGTGGCTTTGAGGGCCTTATATATTAGAAAGTCCCCATAAATCACCCCATTTTGAAAACTGCACCCCTCAAGGTATTCAAAACCACATTCAGAAAGTATTTTAACCCTTTAGGCGTTTCACAGGAATTAAGGCAAAGTAGAGGTGAAATGTACAAATGTAATTTATTTTGCCGAAATTCATTTGTAATTAAAAAAAAATCTGTAACACAGAAGGTTTTACCAGAGAAACGCAACTCAATATTTATTGCCCAGATTCTGCAGATTTTAGAAATATTCAACATGTGGCCCTAGTGTCCTAATAAACTGAAACACAGGCCGCAGAAGCAAAGGAGCACCTAGTGGATTTTGGGGCCTCCTTTGTTTAGGAATATATTTTAGGCACCATGTCAGGTTTAAGAAGGTCTTGTGGTACCTAAACAGTCGAAACCCCAAAAAAGTGACCCCATTTTGGAAACTACACCCCTCAAGGCATTTTTCTAGGGGTATAGTTAGCATTTTGACCCCACAGCTTTTTTGCAGAATTTTGTGGAATTAGTCTGTGAAGATGAAAATCACCTATTTTTATGTGGAAACATAGCATTTTTCCATTTTTACAAGGAATAAAGGAGAAAAAGCCACCCAACATTTATAAAGCAATTTCTCCCGATTACGGCAATACCCCATATGTGGTCGTAAACTGATGTTTGGACCCACAGCAAGGCTCAGGAGGGAAGGAGTGCCTTTTGGATTTTGGAGCGCAGATTTTGCTGGATTGGTTTTCAGTGCCATGTCGGATTTGCAACGCCCCGGAAGGACCAAAACAGCGGAAACCCCCAAAAAGTGACCCTATTTTGGAATCTACACCCCTCAAGGAATTTTTCTAGGGGTATAGTGAGCATTTTGGCCCCTCAGGATCTTTTTTAGAGCTAAGGTGACCAAAAAACAGCGATTTTGGCGCTTTAAATTCTTTATTTATTACAGCGTTCACCGTGCGCAATAAATTACGTTTTAATTTATTCTGCCGGTCGGTACGATTACGGCGTTACCATATGTGTATAGTTTTTTTAAAGTTTTGCAGCGTTTGCACAATAAAATTAAGTTTCTATAAAATAATTTCTTTTCTGAGACACCCTATTCTGAGCCGTAACTTTTTTATTTTTCCGTCAAAAAAGCTGTCGGAGGTCTTGTTTTTTGCGGGACGGGTTGTAGTTTTTATTGGTACCATTTTGGGGTAAATGCGACTTTTTGATCACTTTTTATTCTATATCTTGGGAGGGGTGGTGACCAAAAAATAGCGATGCTGACAGTTTTCCATTAATTTTGTTTGCGCCGTTCACCGTGCGGAAAAATGAACATTATAGTTTCATAGTTTGGGTCGTTACGAACATGGTGATACCAAATATGTGTACTTTTTTTAACGTTTTCATTTTTTCCCTATAATAAATGACTTATTATAGGAAAACAAAACCTTTTATTTTTACACTTTTATAAAACATTTTACTAACTTTTTACACTTTATATTTTTGTTTATTAACTTTTTTTGTACTTTTTACACTTTATTTTTTTGACCTGCAGCTCTGATCGCTGCTAGAATACATTACACTACCTAGGTAGTGTAACGTATTCCAACTGTCAGTGTGACGTCACAGTCACTCTGACAGTTGGTCTACGAGGATCAGCAGAGGCTGATCCTCATAGGCTGACATACATGGCAGACCCGGGGGCCGTTGTCTGGCCCCCGGGTGCCATCACAAGCATCAGAAGACCCCACGATTGCATGGGGGCTGCTGATGCGCTACAAACGGGTTAATTGCCGAAATCAGCCGCGATGAGCCGCTGGTCGGCAACACTGGAGTGTCAGCTGTCGGGGACAGCTTATCTCCAAGTTCCCGATGCACACTGTCGCCGACAGTGTGCCATCGGGAACGACACAGTGACTTCCTGTCACTCTGACAGGAAGCCTATCAGGACAAGCCGAAGGTTGGTCCTGATGGGCTTCCGTCCATGGCAGACCCGGAAGCCATTGTTTGGCTTCCGTTTGTCATAGTAACTATCGGCAAACCCCGCGATTTCGGACCGGGGTCTGCCGATATGTTAGAAACCCCCAAAATTCGACGATTGCACCTGATCGCCGAATTTAAGGGGTTAATTCGCCGAAACCAGCGGCAAAGGACCGCTGGTCGGCAAGAGTGGAGTGTCAGCTGTCGGCGACAGCTGACCTCCCGGTTCCCGGTGCACACTGTCGCCGACAGTGTGCACCGGGAAAAACTCAGTAACTGTACGTCCTCGTGCGGGAAGTAACCTCCCGCGACGACGGACAGTTACGTCCTGGTGCGGATAGGGGTTAATTCTATAACCTCACAGGTCATTCGCCCGAAGTGGGGCTTTTCTTCCTCCATCAACAACATCTCTCTCCAAAAATATAAACATTCCCTTTTGAAACATCTTCTCAATCCTGCCAAGGCATGGCTGCCAGCACTCTGGAAATAGTCAGCATCGCCAACTAGCTCTCATGGGTTTGCCAAGGTCAATGAGATTATATGAATGGAATATTTGACAATCCCCAGAAGAAAAAATAAATAAAGAACACTAACAGAAAGTGGAGCACTACTAAACTTTTCAAGATCAATAAAAGAAAACTGGTACTAACAAGCATGGCTCATTAGTCATACGCTCATTAGTCCTTCGGACACCAATTTAAAAGAGGGAAGAATGAAAAGAATGAAGAGAAGCTTTGTTATCTTGAAATGCTTACAGACTCTGTTATAACAGGCAGAAGATCCCTTTAGGACATTGTATTACAGATGTTCAAGGGACTTCAACTGTCTGTAATTTAGTGGGGTTGTAATTCTCAATTTTTTTTTTTAAATCAGTTGTAGTTACATGCCTGGTACAAATTTAACTTTTATGGTTTAAATCTGAAAAATTCAGCTTTACGGTTTAGTGAACTTTCAAACAACCCTGTAGAAGTTTACGTTTGTGGCACGTAAAATGTGTAATGATATTTCCAATTTCTGAAAGTAAAACAAAAATAAATGAGCACATTCCAAACAGCAGCAGGAAGGATACCACTCTGCTTTATTTTTTCTGCATGGGTGGAAAAGCTTAGTAGGAAAGGTCTGGGCTGTATTCTGCACGGATAGCAAATGATAAGTGGCAGGCATCCAGCTTATCAGTCAAACTGCTGCTAGTGTTTTTAAACATACCGTGCAACTCCTTCTGAGTTCAATTAGAAGTACATTACAATTGTCACAGCTAAGCAACTTTTAGAGACGATAGGGACTTTAAGTGATTTCATGGTACAAAAAAAAGCAGCCAATATAACACAAAGAAATTAAAACTACAATTGTGGTGTCAGGGGAAAAAAGCTTCAGCAGTCTGGTCATTCAGCTATTAACTTCGCCGGGGGCTTACAAAACATTTGCTTTAGTCCAACTAAAAACTGTATTCTTGAATAAAAATATCTGATTTTATCAAAGAAAAACTCATACCACATATACATGTACTGTATGTGTATTTATGATATTTATTGTATTCTTACCCTCTGCTTTAAGTGATGTTAAGCATGTCACACCTGTGGGCATGCAACCCTAAAATATATTGAGGTACACATAAAGAAGTAATTTGGTTATTAGTTTTTGTGAATTGTAAAGCTACATCTACCAAGGCAGCAGATCAACAATATAGTGAGGAACAAACAAGGAACTCCTCTGAGAAACGATCATGTTGTCCAACTGCCAAGCGGTCATGGAGCACTTCGACTAGCTTGGTGCAGAGAAAATTCTCAGATTTTGCATTTATAGTGGAGGTTCCAAAACAGTGCCTATCCAATAAGCCCTACATTTGAAGTCTAAGGCCTCACGCAGTCACATTTTAGAACCTCATGGTAATCTAAACTCTGTTCCTTCGAACCATGGGGTGTTAGCATTATGGCTGTCTGAATGAGGCCTAACTATGTGTGTAGGCAAGCATGCAAATTGTCTTGCTTAACAGAGTGCTGGTCATACCTGCTATGTCTGCTAGGGTATTCCTATTTCCCAAGATTTAATGCTTATGTAGATCTCAATTTAGTCCACCTCTCAGACAGGAAGATCACCTTCCTCTTCCAGTTCCTCTTGTGCAATGGACCCCCAATCTGATTCCTCAACAGCAACATGTAAGGTTTCCCTGCATTTTGACATCAATGTGAGTACCTGCTCCAAAAGAAATAAAAGCAGGAAGACATAATTGATAGATGCATCAACTCTGCTCATAAATCAGATGGTCTCCTTAAAGGACATGGGGAGGTCACAGGCATCGCTGAAGATCTGCCAATGCTTACACCCTAGACACACATTCCTGCTGTGCTGCATACTCATACAATCTGTCATGGGAATATCACACAACAGATGATGTTAAAGGCTGTTCAACAGGCCAAAAAGAGAGTGACAGCAATAATGTAGGTAAATAATAATAGTGTTTTATTAACACCAACAACACATAACTACTAGGCTTCGACTCCTGCAGGAGTCTTTGTCAAGTATGTAAACGATGTGTGAAACACAGCGATTTAGCGGTTCTGTAATTAGGTAGGAGCCAATCAATATGCACCACTGTAACATCTAAAATAGGCCTGTGTTGCAAGTCTGGCTTTACTGTAAAGTAAGGACTGGGGAGGAATTTATAATACTTTCCACGCAGTTTTCTGGCATAATTGCAACTTTTGGCCTCTTTATGCCGCCCTCGCCACTTTTATAAAATGGGAGCGTGGCCACATTGGCCTGACAAATTTATTATAATTTTTGCCAGAAAACTGGCATAAATCTAATAAAAAATCTGCGCCAGTTCCTAGCTGCTATATATATATATATATATATATATATATATATATATATATACACACACACACAGTGAAGGAAATAAGTATTTGATCCCTTGCTGATTTTCTAAATTTGCCCACTGTCAAAGACATGAACAGTCTAGAATTTTTAGGTAAGGTTAATTTTACCAGTGCGAGATAGATTAAATATAAAAAAAAAAAAAAAGAAAATCACATTGTCAAAATTATATATATTTATTTGATTTGTGCACAGAGAAATAAGTATTTGATCCCCTACCAACCATTAAGAGTTCAGCCAACTCCAGACCAGTTACACGCTCCAAATCAACTTGGTGCCTGCATTAAAGACAGCTGTCTTACATGGTCACCTGTATAAAAGACTCCTATCCACAGACTCAATTAATCAGTCTGACTCTAACCTCAACATGGGCAAGACCAAAGAGCTTTCTAAGGATGTCAGGGGCAAGATCATAGACCTGCACAAGGCTGGAATGGGCTACAAAACGATAAGTAAGACGCTGGGTGAGAAGGAGACAACTGTTGGTGCAATAGTAAGAAAATGGAAGACATACAAAATGACTGTCAATCGACATCGATCTGGGGCTCCATGCAAAATCTCACTTCGTGGGGTATCCTTGAAAACTACACGGGGGGGAACTTGTTAATGATCTCAAGGCAGCTGGGACCACAGTCACCAAGAAAACCATTGGTAACACATTACGCTGTAATGGATTAAAATCCTGCAGTGCCCGCAAGGTCCCCCTGCTCAAGAAGGCACATGTACAGGCCCGTCTGAAGTTTGCAAATGAACATCTGCATGATTCTGAGAGTGATTGGGAGAAGGTGCTGTGGTCAGATGAGACTAAAATTTAGCTCTTTGGCATTAACTCAACTCGCCGTGTTTGGAGGAAGAGAAATGCTGCCTATGACCCAAAGAACACCGTCCCCACTGTCAAGCATGGAGGTGGAAACATTATGTTTTGGGGGTATTTCTCTGTCAAGGGCACAGGACTACTTCACCGCATCAATGAAAGAATGGATGGAGCCATGTACCGTCAAATCCTGAGTGACAACCTCCTTCCCTCCACCAGGACATTAAAAATGGCTCGTGGCTGGGTCTTCCAGCACGACAATGACCCGAAACATATAGCCAAGGCAACAAAGGAGTGGCTCAAAAAGAAGCACATTAAGGTCATGGAGAGGCCTAGCCAGTCTCCAGACCTAAATCCCATCGAAAACTTATGGAGGGAGCTGGAGATCCGAGTTGCCAAGCGACAGCCTCGAAATCTTAATGATTTACAGATGATCTGCAAAGAGGAGTGGGCCAAAATCCCATCTAACATGTGTGCAAACCTCATCATCAACTACAAAAAACGTCTGACTGCTGTGCTTGCCAACAAGGGTTTTGCCACCAAGTATTAAGTCTTGTTTGCCAAAGGGATCAAATACTTATTTCTCTGTGCACAATGCAGATAAATATATATAATTTTGACAATGTGATTTTCTTTTTTTTTTTTTTATATAATCTATCTCTCACTGGTAAAATTAACCTAGCCTAAAAATCCTAGACTGTTCATGTCTTTGACAGTGGGCAAACTTACAAAATCAGCAAGGGATCAAATACTTATTTCCTTCACTGTATATATATCAGTTAAAGGCCCGTACCTTGCTCCCCAGATGGAACGACTCCCCCTCCCTTTCCTCTAGAAAAATCTGTTGCATCTTACTCCAGCAAGGCAGATAGGCAAGACTGGCGTATGAAACGTCAGTCTTAGTAAATCTGCCCCATAATTTTTACCGTCTTAATCAATGTCCGACACTTTAACCCATTCCTGCTAAATAAACGTACCATTAAAGAAGCACTGCGGGTTTGTGTTTTTCTGCCCCCCGTTTCTAAATGTAGTGTAGATCAATATTCAGGAGGAATAGATCAGCACTCCTTGTGGAATTTTGAAAAATAAATCTTCTTTATTTGTTTAATAATCTATCTATGAGTAATGGCTCTTGAGAGCTAGAAACGTGTCAGAGTGGACGGACGCTTTATGTAATTTGTCCACTTCAAGCTGTTCAACTTTTCCGCTGGCTATTTAAACAAATAAAGAAGATTCATTTTTCAAAATTCCACAAGGAGTGCTGATTTTTTTCTCCTGACTGTTGTTCCTATAGCGTGGAGATCGCGGTCTTCTTCGTGCAGCTGGGAGGGTGAGCCATTTCTACTTTTAGTGTAGTTTAATATAGTAATGTGTAGTGACTTACCTAGTGCTGTAGTTCATGGGCCACTGCTCCGCTTCAGGCCGCCGTGTGGTCACGTGACTCCTTGTGTCCTACGTCTGCTGTAGGGACTGGAAATTAGGCTCTCAGTGTAAGCGTATGAGAACCTCTATGTGAGTCTCATAGACTTGTATAAAGAGACTGACATCCGCTTTTTACAGTAGACGCTGTAGGATTTGGGTTGTCAGAGCACAGATCACGTGACCTCACAGAGGCCAGAACGGAGCGATGGCCAATGAAGCAATGGCCCATGAAATAAAGCACCAGGTAAGACACTACATATCACTATATTATACTGTAGCGTTCATGGCCGCTACTCACCCCCGGTGGCCGCAGCCATGGATCTGTGAGCGCTGGCTCGCATCTCCTTCCCAGGAGACGCCAGCGCTCACTTCCGCTCCGGTCCGCTGTGCCCCATAGGGTGCGTGCGCATGCTCGTGCCCGGCCTTAAAGGGCCAGCGCGTGCTCATGGGAATCATCAATTAGCCCATGATTCCCCTGGATGATAAGAAGGGCCCTGCCCCTTTGCTCATTGCCTGAGTATTGTTAGTTTATCCCATGTCAGTCTTGCAAATGGTCCCTTAGTGTTATCCTGTTTACGTAGTTTCCCGTGTCCTGCTACCTGTATCCCGTGCTGTGTCCTTGTTCCTGAGCCGGTTAGTGTTGGAGTCGTGTTCTACTGCTCCTGCTGCCTTCTGCCACGTCCAGTGTCATCAACCACGTCCAGTCTCATCTGCCACGTCTGGCGCAACCTGTTGCACCCACCTCCATCCATGCGAAAGCCTCGGCCACTGTCTGGACTATTCAGGTACCCTAGTGCGGGACTATGTATTTGATTAGGTGCTCTGTTGCTTGGCCAGATGCCTCCCCGCTACGGCAGTGCGGCCTAGTGGGTCCACATACCCACAGACCGTGACATTTACTACATTAGATTTACAAAAAGGGGGTGGGGCGAAAAAACACAAACCCGGAGTGCTTCTTTAGGTCCTAATTGCGGTGATCTTACAAAGTTCCCACATAAAACTTAAAGGCGACACCATGTCACCGTGAGACCAAAGTCTAAAAACGAAATGGGGAACACAAAGTTAAAGTTGACATTCTGCTGCAATGGCCTTTATTGGAGTTACTTCCGATTCTGAGTGTTAAATCCCTTAAAGAGGCTCTGTCACCAGATTATAAATGCCCTATCTCCTACATAATCTGATCGGCGCTGGAATGTAGATAACAGCAGTGGTTTTTATTTTGAAAAACGATCATTTTTGAGCAAGTTATGAGCAATTTTAGATTTAGTTTCTTAATGCCCAACTGGGCGTGTTTTTACTTTTGACCAAGTGGGTGTTGTAAAGAAGTGTATGAGGCTGACCAATCAGTGACCAATCAGTGACATACACTTCTCATTGTTCCAGCCCAGCTTCTTTCACTGCACAATCTCACTGTGCTGTGGATCATGCTGGGCTGGAACAATGAGAAGTGCAGGACACTGATTGGTCAGCCTCATACACTTCTTTACAACACCCACTTGGTCAAAAGTAAAAACACGCCCAGTTGGGCATTAAGAAATTAAATCTAAAATTGCTCATAACTTGCTCAAAAATGATCGTTTTTCAAAATAAAAACCACTGCTGTTATCTACATTCCAGCGCCAATCAGATTATGTAGGAGATAGGGCACTTATAATCTGGTGACAGAGCCTCTTTAAATGCCACAGTAAGTAGCGATCGTAGCATCTAAGGAGTTTGAAAAATGAACAAAGGTTCCCTCTGTTAGCTCAATGACGCACCGCAAAGCAATCGCAGGGTGCCCATAGGTTTCCATAGCAGCTGGGTGCCTGACAGTGGCCGAGCCTAATAATTTGCCTTTCAGTTTTAGGGTGCAGTCACATGTGGCATATTTGTCCAATGGTAAAATGTCCAATGGGAAAAATAATTTCTTGCGTTGCAGAATATCTCTCTTATAGGTTTACAGTGTAAAGTCTTCCACAGCGTATTTTTGCGCTGCGGAAATACACTATATGGACAAAAGTATTGAGAGACACTTAATGAATTCAGGTGTTTTATTTAGTCCCATTGCCACAGGGCTATAAAATCATGCACCTAGTCATGCAGTCTGCCTTTATAAAGATTTGTGAAAGAATAAGTCATTCTAAATAGCTCACTGAATTAGAGCGTGGTACTGTAATAGGACGCCACCTTTGCAACTAGTCAGTTTTTGAAAGTGGAAGTGTTTAGGAATCCCAGCAACTCAGCCGCGAAGTGGCAGACCAAGTAATGTTACAGAGCGGGGTCGTCGAGTGCTGAGGCACATAGTGCATAAAAGTTTCAAACCTCCTCTGCCGTTACATCCGCACAAAAACTGTGCACCAGGAGCCTTATGGCATTGGTTTCCATAGTTCAGCAGCTGTATGTAAGCCTTACATCACAAAGCACAATACCAAGTGTCAGATGGAGTGGAGTAAAACACGCCGCCACTAGACCCTGTAGCAGTAGAAATCTGTTTTCTGGTCTAATGGACGAGTCTGGGTGGTGGAGGAGGTATAATGCTATGGGGTTGCCTTCAGGGGTTGGTCTAGGCCCCTTCGTTCTAATGAAGAAAAACCTTAATGCTTCAGCATACCAATACATTTAGGACAATTCTATGCTTCCAAACTTTGTGGGAACAATTTGGGGAAGGCCCTTTTCTGCTCCAGCATAACTATGCCCCAGTGCACAAAGCAAGCGCCATAAAGGTATGGCTAGGTGAGTTTGGTATGGAAGAACTCGACTGGCCCGCACAGAGCCCTGAACTCAACGCCATCGAACACCTTTGGGATGAACTAAACAAGAGGTTGCAAGCTAGGCCCTCTTGTCCAATATCAGTGTCTGTCCTCACAAATGCTATTCTGGATGAATGAGCAAAAATTCCCACAGACACACTCTAAAATCTTGTAGAAGCATTCCCAGAAGAGCTGCAAACGGGGGCGGGGGGGGGGGGGGGGTGGGGGGACCAACTCTATATTAATGCCTATGGATTTAGAATGTCAGAAAAGCTGCTGAAGAAGTAATGTATAGGTGTCCCAATACCTCTGTCCATATAGTGTACTAGGCAAATACGCCACGTGGGTATACACCCTTATACGAACAGCCAATAATGCTTTGGAATACTAACGGACTACTGTCTTCAAAAGCTAGGCCTAATAAAACTAGTTCTGGCAGCAGCTGGACCCTAGTTTGGCATATCTTCGACATTAAATGGGAGAATTCTTGCCAGAAACTGGCTAGTTTGGAAAAGCCCCACCCTAAATGAACCAAGTCTGCTATGGCGTTGCAATGACGCCAACACCTATCTGAGTAATCAGAGAATGACTTAGCGAGTCTTGCTGGGGTTAGGTACCAACGCATCTGAAGTTTTCCCAAGGCCTCCACTTAGTAAATACATTGCATGGTTGTAAAAAGATAACATTATTTACACCACATCAAGCATGATGTAAAAAACAATGGCAGAATTGCTGTTTTTTTTCTACTCCTCTCGGTTTTTTTTGTATTCCTAATTTATAAAAATTAAACAAACCTTAAATGTAAAAAAACAAATTACAAAACGTCCCGCAAAAAAAATTAATCCCTCAGTCCAACTTGTCAACAGAAAAATAAAAATGTTTTGGTTCTCAGAATGTGGCAACACAAAAATGTTACAATTAACATGTTAATTATAACACAGCGCATGACATAAAAAAAACAAACAGTGGAATTTATGTTTTTTTTCCATTTTACCTCAAAAAGGTTAAATCAATAAAACTTCATCAAATTATATGCACCCCAAAACAGTGACAATAAAAACTACAACTCATCCTGCAAATAGCAAGCCCTCATATATATTTTTTAATGAATAGAAAATTATAGCTCTTGGAATGCAGCGATAAAAAAAAAAGCTCCGCCCTGAAGGCCCAAAACAGGCAGATTCTTAAAGGGGTATTTCCAGAATCAACAATTATGAACTATTCACAGGATAGATAATGGCCTAGTTGCTGGGGGCCCCTCCGCTTGTACCCCCACCATCATCAAGCAGTGGTCGAACATGAGCCTGCCAATCCATTCATTGTCTATGTGACTGACGGAAACAGCTGAGCGCTGAACTATGCTGTTTCCATTATTCCAGAAAACTTTGAATGGAGCAGCGGCTTTCCATTCAATGTTCTCCTCATTTCTGTCGAGTAGTTGTGGGGGTCCTAGCGATACGACAAAAATCACCTATCCTGTGGATAGCTGATAATTGCCAATTCTGGTAAAACCCCATTAGGGGTTAAAAAGAGCCTTGAAACATGACTGGGGTTGTCAACTAAATCAGAGACGCCCCTCTGTAGACAGGACAGTTTCAGAGTTGTTGCACCTTGTCAGTAATCAATAGGGTTCTGGTTGGCTGTGTGAGATGTGTACAGGGTAGCTACCATTAGGTGGCACTAGAGAGATCATTTCCTTTCTTCTGGAGGAGAGCTATTTTGCATATTTTTTCCCAGGCAGCATTGCCCTAAAGACTTACTTGAGACTTACATGGGGCAGTGCACACAGCATTTCAAACAGCCCACCAGAACCCTATTCCGTATTGATGAGGAGGAGCAACAACTCTAAAGCATCAGAAGTTTACACTGTACTGTTAACGACAGTGTTTCAGACACATAAAAGGGAGAATAATCCTGTTCTTCAATGTCCAGACTCCATAATGACATGGGCTCCGAGCAGGCTGTGAATAAGCCTGCCACAGTCCAAGACGGATACACTCTCCCTTTTTTAGAATAAGGTGATTATTAGCAAGTCGTAAAGAAACAACAGTTATCATTTACACAATGTCATGAAAAGTGCATGGTAGGGTAAATTTGTAATTATTGAAAAACAAAGTGGCAAAAGTGTTACCGGTTTGCCTAATTAGTTATTACTATTATTACAATTTGTAGTAAAGTCAATTTCAACTACTCACAGTCATACCATGTTTCTTCAGGGTGTTCTCTTTGGTTTGTCAGACTTTATAATGGTTTAAATCTATGTGACTGTATATTATTCCTCTTAACTAAGATATACCTTGCATAATCTTCACATCACTGTGTGAGACATGCGAAAGTTACACAGTAATTTTCACATATTCTCTAATTGTCGCATACATACTGACCAAAATGTGCCCAAGAATGGCATATCTTGTGAGCTGCTTACAAATTAGTGACATGCCAAGTACTGGTACACATTTGAATTTATTTAAAATGTTAATACGATTCAAATCTACATAAGGTATAATGCCCATTGGTAATTCTTAAATGTGTACTGTTATGAATGACAATAATTCCCCTATAAAACTTACAGGCGACACAATGTCACCGTAAGACCGTCTAAAAAGGAAATGGGGGCAAAGCTGGCTAAACCTGGTTCCAGAAAAGCTCTACTAAAAACTGAAGCCTTTTCATCATCAGACTACTAAAATAGCTTTTTAAATATCTCCTGCTTCTTGTAGATTACTTTGAGATCTGAATGGCTTAAATCGACACCGCAATCTCCCTCTGCCAAAGTCTACCACCTCACATGGCCAAATGTACACTACTAAAGGCTTTTATTGCTGAAACCAAGTTGAGCAAGGTGTTCATAAGCCTACCTTGATTATACAACGGATGTTGTGCCGCCAACCCCCTGCAAAGACAGATCCTGCTTCACGGTAGCAGTTTCCCAGCATCCAAGCAACAGTTACCATCTATGGAACCTCGATCTGCCAGGGGACACTACCCCACCTTGGTGACACATATCTAACAGGATCCGATGTGGCGGATACTTGAGGTACACCATGAAGCCTACAGAACAGTACACAGTCCTACTGCTTGGCCTCACCTGTGTGGGGATTGTGTCTCTTCCTGGACAGGCATTCCTGTTCCTTAAAACCGGTCCAAAGATTTCCTTGCAGATGTAAGTGCAGTTTTATATGCAGGACTGTATTCCTTTGCCTCATATAAGTGGGTATTCACATTCTCCTCCCATGTCTTTTGTGGGTAATCCTCCTGACAGAAATATGGGATGGCACCTCATTTTGTATAATAACCATTTGGGATATGCTCTTCGAATAATGCCTGCTTTGTATTCCTGCTTTCTATCCACATCTCTGATGAAACCTTGACTAGTTTTACAACTTTGACTCATATGTGGACTCTAAGTAAAATATAAGGTCTAAGACTAGTTGTATGTACATCCCTCACTTCACTAGCTTAACCCCTTAATGACCGGGCCTGTTTGTACCTTAATGACCAAGCCAGATTTGTCAAATCTGGTATGTCTGACTTTATCAGAGAATAACTCTGTGAAAGTTTTGAATATCCAAGTAATTCTGACATTGTTTTTTCGTCACATGTTGTACTTTATTTTAGTGGTAAAAGTAGACTGATACAATTTGTGGAAATTAATAAAAAAATAGAAAAATGGAAGAAATTTTGTAAAAATTTAAAATTTTCCCCATTTTTAACTGCAAAATGTCACATATGTACACACATACTGTACAATTTTTTAAATTAAATACATATTTCCATCTCTTTACTCTATTTTGGCAGCACTTTTGAAAAAATAAAATAAATTTTCAGCAATTTAGAGGATTTACAAATTGAATAATAATTTTATAAATTTTGAAGTACATTTTGTTTTCCTGCACCAAGCCAGGTTTTCAGAGACTCATAGGTCTCAGTCATGGAAACCCCCACAAATGACCCCATTTAGAAAACTAGACCCCTTAAGGTATTTATCTAGGGGTATAGTAAGTATTTTGACCCCACAGATTTTTGCCAAATTTAATGCATAACAGGTGAAAAAAAAAAATCCCTTTTTTTCATAAAAGTATCAGTTTGAAGACCGATTTCTTTGTAAAGCGACCATGAGAATGAAGAAACACACCACAAAATCTATCACCCTGTTTCTCCTGTTTTCAAAAATACCCACATTGTGGCCCTAATGCGCTGCCTGGACACACGGCAGGGCCCAAAAGGAAGGGAGCACCCGGAGGCTTGCAGGACTCATATTTTGCTTGAAAATGTTTTAGGCCCCACTGTACATTTGGAGAAGCTTTGAGCTGCCAGAACGATAGAAACTCCCCATAAACGGCCCCATTTCGAAAACTAGACCCCTTAAGGTATTTATCTAGGGGTATAGTTAGCATTTTGACCACACAGGTTTATCGCTAAATATATTGGAATTAGTCTGTAAAAATTAAAATGTACTTTTTTTATTTACAAGGAATAACGAAGAAAATGCACCCCAACATTTGTAAAGCAATGTCTCCCGATTATGACAATACCCCATATGTGGTAATAAACTGCTGTTTGGACCCACAGCAGGGCGCAGAAGAGAAGGAGCGCCATTTGGATTTCTGATTTTGCTGGAATGGTTTTCGGTGCTGTGTCGCATTTGCAATGCACTGGAGGGACCAAAACAGTGGAAACCCACCAAAAGTGACTCCATTTTGGAAAAACCTTCAAGGAATTTTTCTAGGGGTATAGTGAGCATTTAGACCCCACGGGTCTTTTGCAGAGTTTATTAGAATTAGGGCGCGAAAATTAATATCAACATTTTTTCCACTAAAATGTTGCATTTTCTCATTTTCATAAGGGATAGAGGAGGGAAAAAAAACAACCTTTTTTTTATAAAGCAATTTCTCCCGAGTACAGAAATACCCCACATGTGGTCATACGTTTTTTCATTGGAAATGAATTAACCCTTTCAGGACTGATCCATTTTTTGCTTTCTTATTTTAGATTTTCACTCCCCGCTTTATAAGAGCCATAACTTTTTTATTTTTCCATCAATAGAGTGGTGTGAGGGCTTATTTCTTGCGGGAGGAGCTGCAGTTTTTATTGGTACCATTTTTTGGTACATAAAAAGTGATTAAAAAGTTGTATTACATTTTTTTTTAAAGCTAAGGTGACAAAAAAAAAACAAAACTGCGATTTTGGCGGTTTCAATTATTCAATTTTTTTAAGGTGTTCACTGTGCAAATTAAATAATGTTATATTGTAATCGTTCGGACTTTTACGGACGTAGCGATACCAATTTTGTTCATTTTTTTACATTACTTTAGAAGAAAAATGGGAAAAGGTGTTTTGGTTTTTTTTACTTTAAAAAACAAAAATTCTCACTACTAATAACTATAATTCTTCTACACATTTTATTAATCAATCTCCTTAGGGGACTTGATCCAGCGATCATTGGATCACTGGTACAATACACTGCAATACTAATGTATTGCAGTATATTGTTATTCTTAAAGGCTTCTGTAACAGAGCGATCGCTGTACCTGTCCGTTAGTCCCGGGTGTCAGCTGTAATACACAGCTGACACCCGCAGCGTATGGAGCGGGCTCAGCACATGAGCCGGCTCCATACATCAACAGCCGCACCATGACGGGCAATTAAGTCATAGTGCGCAAAGGGGTTAGTGCACAGTGGATGGTTCAAAGTGAAAATTGCAATTTTCCACTGATACGCCATTTTAGTGCATAATATGTAGTGCCCAGTTTGTGCCACAGAAGACAAATACCTCATAAACGTTAAACGGGTTCTCTCAGGTATGGCGATGCCATATGTGTGGGCGCAAACTGCTGCTTGGGCATGCTGCAGGGCTCAGAATGGAGGGAGTACCATTTTGCTTTTGGAGCGCAGATTTTGCTTGGTAGTAGTTTTGTTTGGGGTTTTACTAGTATTTCAGTTTATAATGTGGGGGTATGTGTAATCTGTGCGGAGTACATCAGGGCATAATAAGAGGGTATAATAATGGGGTAAATAAATAATTCATAGATGTGTGGCCGGTGTCGCACTGATAAATGGCGCCCCATCTTATCCGCTTTTGGAACACACATTTTGCATCGCCATATTCTGAGAGCCAGAACTTTTTTATTTTTTCACCACCGGAACCGTGTGAGGGCTTAATTGTTTTGGGACAATCTGTAGTTTTCATTGGTACCATTTTTGGGTACTTGCGATTTTTTTTTTGATCAATTTTTATTACATTTTTTTGCAATCCTGACCAAAAAACAGGAATTCTGACACCGTTTTTTATGTTTTCTTTTTGCGGCGCTCACCGTACGCTATAAATGACATTTTTACTTTATTCTGCGGGTTGGTACGATTACGGCGATACCAGATGTATATAGGTTTGGTCCTTTTTTTTAGCGTTTGCACAATAAAATCACTTATTTATAAAAAAATAAAATTTCCGTGTCACCATATTCTGAGAGCCATAATTTTTTTATTTTTTAGTAAAAAAAGATGTGTAAGGGCTTGTTTTTTGCTGGACGGATTTACGTTTTTATTGGTACTATTTTTGGGTACATGCGACTTTTTGATCACTTTTTATTCTTTATTTAGGGCGCGGTGGTGACCAAAAAAATTGAGATTCTGTCGTAGTTTTTGGGGTGTTCATCGTGCGGGAAAAAAACCATTGCAGTTTTATAGTTGGGGTCGTTACGAACGCGATGATACCAAATATGTATACTTTTTTAACGTGTGCATTTGTTTTTTATAATAAAAGTCTTATTATAGGAAAAAAAAGCATTTTGTGTTTATATAACTTATAACTTTTATTTTTACACTTTTTTTAAAAAACATTTTTATTACTTTTTTTACTTGTCCCACTAGGGGACTACGAGACTTGCAGCTTTGATCGCTGCTAGAGTACATTACACTACACACGTAGTGTAATGGTAATGTACTCTGTCATTGTGACGTAACTGTCACTCTGACAGGAAGCCGAGGAGGAACGGCCGGAGGCTGTTCTTCCGAGGTTCTTCCAATGTCTGACCTCCGATTGCCACGACAAGCATCGGTAGCCCCCACGATCTCTTCGTGGGGGCTGCCGATGTGCTTCAAACTACTTAAATGCGTCGCCGCACTTAAGGGATTAATTGCCGAAAGCAGCGGCGATGGTCCGCTGTCCGGCGAGACTGATGTGACAGCTGTCAGCGCGCGCCTGTCACTCTGTGTTTACACAGAGTGACAGTTTGAAATACTGACGAAAATGAACGTCATGGTGCGGGAATTAGCAGCCGACCATGACGTCCATTTTCGTCATTGGTCATGAAAGGGTTAATACTTATAAGAACCCCCTACTCACCCTCAGTTTGGACGGTTTCTCTGCATAACTAGGTGACTATGTGGCTTGTTAAACCAATATATACTATTCGGCTTACTACTCAAAGTACAATCTGGCACTATTTTATTCTCTACACGTTGATAACACTGCTTTTGTCAATCTTTAAGAATCCAAATTCTTAAACAAGGCATAAGTAGGAAACATTTTCAGCACATTACCATCTAAATACAAAAATGCTCATCCTTCATATAACATTTTATGTTCCTCCAATAAATTTCCTAACAAATGGTATAGATTTCCATCGTCCAGAAAATATTGTTTTGGTAATTATAATAGGAATACAGAATAACCCCACAAAGGCTTGTCACCAAATGCTGTCGGTATTATTTGTGCATCGACGGGCAGCTCTATATTTCTGGTCTTCATCATATAGTGATCTTCAGTTCTCATATCCAGTTATACATTTTCACACAGCACTTACTGGTTTAGATCAAATAAACAATAAGTCTGTGAAATTATTGTGATTCTGATGCCTGACTCAAGAAGAACAATGTATATAATTGAATATTAAAGAAAATACACAGTGACAAAATGGGCAAAATAGTAAAATTATTTATTCTCTTGTAGAAAAAAGGTTACAACTCTAGTAAGAACTTTGTGTCCTGATACCAAGAATGTCAGTTCAATGCAATAAAATATTGTCGAGACGCATTCTTAATCATTTGTATTTCCTAACAAAACTACCTAAAAATAACTACCAATTTTGCAGTTAAATTATTTTAATGGTGCATTTTATGAACTTAGCTAAACACCCAAACATGAAAGAAAAAAATGAAAAAGCATACTAGAAAAGAGTCACACTTTCACTTTTCAATTCATTTCGTAACGATAAATACTATTGAAATTTACAGAAAACAAAGACTAAAAAGAAAAGCATCAATATATTATTTCATAAACTCTTCTGCAACGATATTTTTAAATTGGGGGAAATGGTTCTAAACAAGTTTTATAATTAAGCAAATACAATAACATTTCTGGGACAAAAATGTTTTTGTGCAGAAACCTACCTAATGGTTGAAAGTTAAACCGACACTCCGGTCCTGGGACAATATTTTAAATATGAAGGTGTAGATGGAGTAATAATATCTGATGCCATCTAGTTGTGCCCCTCTGCCGTAGATCCACCATTCTAGGGTCCCTCCTGTGCTATCCCAAAATGGCCGCAGCGCTTCTTAGACTACGAGTCTGAGGCACTTCCACTATTCTGAGATTGGCCGGAGCTGGTCACGTGAGCAGTTCCATCCAATCTGTGAACAGTGGGAGTGTCTTAGACTCCGTCTGAGAAGCGATGCAGCCATTTTGGGACAGCACAGAGGGGACCCTAAAACAACGGATCTATGGAAGAGGGGGTCAACTGGAGGGCACCAGGTAATATTACTCCATATACCCCATCACATTTATAATTTTGTCCTGAGACTGGAGTGTCGCTTTAAGAAGATGGAATTCATATATTTACAGAAATGATACATAAATAATAATAAAAAACCTGAAGGAGGAAAAAACATATTTAACAATATTCTTAACAAATATCTTAAATAATTGTTGTGCTTGTAGAGCTTTTTACCAGTTTCAGTAATACCATTTCCACATGGCTAGAGGTCTTGGACATTTATAAAGTAATTATGGCACATTTGCAAACGGTGTACAATTCATACAAATATTTTGGTGGCACTTGGCATAATAATTGTGGCTATACGTGTATAGAAATGGACTAATGTGCTGGGAAAGACCACAACAAAATCAGAGTAAGCAAGGTAAATCAGTCATGAAGACAAATCACTTTTCAGTGTTGCCCCTATATATTATTTGAAAATGTTTTTTTCTGTGGACTGGAGTAATATGCAGTCTATTTACTTGCTCATACCCAGTGAACTGAATCAGCACCTAAGATTTATGAATAATAACTTGTATTTATGAAGTTTGGGCTCCCAGTGAATTGTTTCTATTTCCAATGTGTGTAAGTGAATGAACACAGTTAAATGAATTATATGAACGTTTTAAACCGTTTTTTTTTATGTATATCTAGTATAATATTTTATGTTCAGTTGGGTGCTTTCCTGCTTAAGATTGTGCCAGATTATCTAGCCAAATGCCTCACAAAACAAACGATGGAAATCATACAATCCCTATGAATATTGTTGAGTTTTAATAGTCAAGAATTAGTGGCCATTTCTGACTAAGGTAAACAATTTTTTTGCAGTACGAACAAAAAAAAACTAACTAAATGAACATTTGTCCTAAGTGGCGGTGGAATATGACATAATGGTGTGGATGATACCATTCAGACAGTAAAATTGTTAAGCAATGAATAAGTATGAACCTCTAAACAAAACAGTTTTTAAATAATTTTATTATTGGGACTTCTTAACCATTTTCCACTCCTCTTCTGAAACTGGATATAAACAAATGAATCAGTTGCTGAACAAATCTCTGTAAAACCAGAAGTAAAATAGTCAAAAGTATATTCCAAAGACAAGAAATTCTCCACTTGTCAGAGAAAACATTTCTTATTGCTTCACAAAACGAACTTATACATGTGGAGTGAATATAGGAAAAGGGCACTATAGGTGAACTGCCTCAATCATGGGGATTTGACTCCTTGTACATAAAAATCACTGCACAGAGGAGTGGTACAACCATACATATGGAATATGTACATCAGAATGTTCACTTTTAAACGTTCAGATGACCATTGTGAAGTTTTTCCATATTAAATGCTGGTAAGACAATCCATATATACAGTCTTGTTGTAGAACATCAATTTATATATCCTGACAACATGCAGCCCTGAGTGACCAGAGTAATTTCCAAATCAAAGATTAAGACTCTTCAGCTTTTACCTCAACTATAGTAGGTGCAGTAACATGAACGAGAATATTCTAGAAAAAACAAAAGCTAGAGTAAAGATGGTAACATGGGCCACAATGATAACTACCAAAAGGTCAATAAATGCGTTAAGAAATGAATGTTCACATTGAGCTAGTAGTTATGAACGGCAGTGTATACAGTGAAAAGTCTGTATACATGACCTTTCTTAATGGAAACCTGGTGCCACCATTATTAACATGCAAATTTGCAATAGGCGTCTTCAAAAGACATTGAAAAGACTTTAAGGTGATACGGGTATGATTATATTTTAGGGGCACATGGCTTTCCTGGCTTGAGTCTGTGAAAACTTTCCCTTAATATCCAAAAACACTAGTGAAGGGTGCTGTACTATGGGCCACTTTCTAATATAAAACTATCATGTTATGTCAAGTCTCCACCGCAAGAATGTAGATATCATGTATGAACAAGTAAGAGATTAAACCAGAATGCCCTTCAGTCCAACTTATTTATTTATGAGTGTAGTGCAAATGCTGTAACAAATATTTCCCACACTTGGGTCTGTTCAATGGTATGTGGGGTCAGTCCATCATTGTCCCTTGTGGTTCTTCTTTTGGAATGAACTCTTGAGAAATGTACGATATCCAGGATCATCAACATATTCATTCTTGAACTTCACATTCAGCACTCTCTGTCTTTTTTTGTCACCTTTAATTACCTCTTCCCCATAAAATGCATCTTCAAATTTCATGTCCGATGCTTTGGACTAGAACGGTAAGAAGACACAAAATAAAGAAAAACTCCATGAAATGTATCCAAAACCACATGATAAGCTAGGCATCTGCCCAACATTACAATGATCTAATCCCAGTTTTATTTTAGAAAGACAGGACCCCTAGTAAACACCTTATCTTCGAATATGCAAACATTTATTCACAGTACGGATGTAGCCATCTTTAACTTGATTCTGATAAATTGCTGCAGCGTGATATCACACAACAGAAGCCATTGAAGGGTCATTGAAAAAGTCAAGATAAGGGATCTAGCCATTGTTAATTTAATACGGTAAAAGGTAAAGGCGGCTGAATCTGTATGTTTCATTGTGTATACAGTGAAGGAAATAAGTATTTGATCCCTTGCTGATTTTGTAAGTTTGCCCACTGTCAAAGACATGAATAGTCTAGAATTTTTAGGCTAGGTTAATTTTACCAGTGAAAGATAGATTATATTTTTAAAAAAAACTGAAAATCACATTGTCAAAATTATATATATTTATTTGCATTGTGCACAGAGAAATAAGTATTTGATCCCTTTGATCCCCTATCAACCATTAAGAGTTCAGCCTCCTCCAGACCAGTTACATGCTTCAAATCAACTTGGTGCCTGCATTAAAGACAGCTGTCTTAAATGGTCACCTGTATAAAAGACTCCTGTCCACAGACTCAATTAATCAGTCTGACTCTAACCTCTACAACATGGGCAAGACCAAAGAGCTTTCTAAGGATGTCAGGGACAAGATCATAGACCTGCACAAGGCTGGAATGGGCTACAAAACCATAAGTAAGACGCTGGGTGAGAAGGAGACAACTGTTGGTGCAATAGTAAGAAAATGGAAGACATACAAAATGACTGTCAATCGACATCGATCTGGGGCTCCATGCAAAATCTCACCTCGTGGGGTATCCTTGATCCTGAGGAAGGTGAGAGCTCAGCCAAAAACTACACGGGGGGAACTTGTTAATGATCTCAAGGCAGCTGGGACCACAGTCACCAAGAAAACCATTGGTAACACATTACGCCGTAATGGATTAAAATCCTGCAGTGCCCGCAAGGTCCCCCTGCTCAAGAAGGCACATGTACAGGCCCATCTGAAGTTTGCAAATGAACATCTGGATGTTTCTGAGAGTGATTGGGAGAAGGTGCTGTGGTCAGATGAGACTAAAATTGAGCTCTTTGGCATTAACTCAACTCGCCGTGTTTGGAGGAAGAGAAATGCTGCCTATGACCCAAAGAACACCGTCCCCACTGTCAAGCATGGAGGTGGAAACATTATGTTTTGGGGGTGTTTCTCTGCTAAGGGCACAGGACTACTTCACCGCATCAATGGGAGAATGGATGGAGCCATGTAACGTCAAATCCTGAGTGACAACCTCCTTCCCTCCACCAGGACATTAAAAATGGCTCGTGGCTGGGTCTTCCAGCACGACAATGACCCGAAACATACAGCCAAGGCAACAAAGGAGTGGCTCAAATAGAAGCACATTAAGGTCATGGAGTGGCCTAGCCAGTCTCCAGACCTTAATCCCATCAAAAACTTATGGAGGGAGCAAAAGATCCGAGTTGCCAAGCGACAGCCTCGAAATCTTAATGATTTACAGATGATCTGCAAAGAGGAGTGGGCCAAAATCCCATCTAACATGTGTGCAAACCTCATCATCAACTACAAAAAACGTCTGACTGCTGTGCTTGCCAACAAGGGTTTTGCCACCAAGTATTAAGTCCTGTTTGCCAAAGGGATCAAATACTTATTTCTCTGTGCACAATGCAAATAAATATATATAATTTTGACAATGTGATTTTCTTTTTTTTTTTTTATATAATCTTTCTCTCACTGGTAAAATTAACCTAGCCTAAAAATTCTAGACTGTTCATGTCTTTGACAGTGGGCAAACTTACAAAATCAGCAAGGGATCAAATACTTATTTCCTTCACTGTATGTACTATAAAACTGCAGTTGTGAGAAAGCAGAACTAGGTCCGTATTCAGCCTCTGAATATAATAAAAAAATGGAAGATCTTAAAAATCTGAGGAACTGAAATTTTGATTACGTTTAATTTATATAAGACTGAACAACCGCAGTTAACAGTTCGCCTTGATAGGCCCACCCCTCACTATCAGTTTTAAACTTTTGTTGAGAGATAGTATCATTGGAGGTACCATTTAAGCTTTATTTACGTAATTATTTTTATTAACTAGATCGTTACACCATTAGAATATTTATTGCACCACTGAAATGGCCATTTACAGTTCTCCACCAGACATAGATTGATACTAAAGCTAAAATAAATGCAAAAGCTAAGGGAGCTTACATAGCGAGATTTGATCTTTTTGGGAAGTTCTTCATCCATGGTGTAAATATCTTCTCTCTTTGTCACAATTTGTGACCCATCTTCGAATTCAACCTGTGCAAAAAAATAGAAAATCTGTGAAGTTGGGTCTAATGAAATACCGTCTCCCAAAAATCACACTGTGTTGATGCATGGTTCTAACATACGTGACATATGTAAAAATTGTGATTATCATTTACTGTATGTATACTCTATAGGACTGCACGAGTTAAAAAAAATTTTTCCAAAGAAATAAAAGCTTCTTTTAAAATAGTCTCATGAAGGCATAAGGACATCATACGGCATATGGATGTCATAGAGGGTAATACCCTGCTCGAGAGTCCCCCTATGAGCCAGAACAGAGAGCCTGGTGGCTCGAGATGTCCATGAATTGCATTGACAGCCACTCATCTAAATGGCCCTTCTTGCTGGCAAGGCCCTCGCATGGGCGAACCCAATCTTGGAGCAACAAGGACCCGTATCCTCGGACCTAGCCTTGTTCCTGCAGTCCTTTCGTGCCGTGTTTGAGGAGCCGCGTCGAACTTCCTCTGCCGCAGCCACTCTGTTGACCCTCAAGCAAGAGGGTTCCACAGTAGGGGAGTATGCCATCTCCTTCCGTACCCTGGCAGCCGAGCTGGCATGGAACAATGAGGCACTGGTGGCGTCCTTCTGGCAGGGACTGTTCTCTCACATCAAGGACGAAATGGTGGCCCGCGACCTTCCTTCTACCTTGGATGCCCTCATCCTGTTAGCCACTCGGGTTGATATGAGAATCCGGGAGCGCACTAAAGAGGTTCGATAGGAGAGTCGGGTCCACAGACCAACACCCTCGGTCCAGAGACCCCTATTGCCTTCCCCTAGTGCACTACCTGAAGAACCCATGCAGGTAGACAGAGTCCGGTTGTCTGAACAAAATAGGAAGCAGACGCTCCTCTGGACTATGTATGTATTGTGGCCTTAAGGGTCATTTTGTGCACCAATGCCCACAGAAACCGGGAAACTCCAGTACCTAGGGTTGGTTGAAGAGGCAACTCTAGATGGGACGTCTCCAAACGTTAAAACCTCTTCCAAATTATCGATTCCTGTGGCCATCATCTCCGGAGACATGTCACATCCCTTCTCCGCCTATCTTGACTCCGGAGCAGCTGCTAATTTCATCCAGCAGGATCTAGTGGAACGTTTACATCTACCTACAGTTCTTCTGGAGAAACCCCTGGCTGTTGCCTCTGTGAATGGTCTACCATTGCCCGATCCAATTATGTTTATCACGGAGCCGTTGACACTACGGGTCGGAGCTCTTCACTCGGAGCAGATCGCCTTCCTTGTACTACCTAAGGCTATCAATCCTATCCTGCTGGGTCTGCCATGGCTCCGCTTACACACCCCGGTTCTTGACTGGAGTTCCGGAGAAGTTCTTCAATGGGGTTCCAGATGCCATAGCCATTGCCTGTCACAAGTTAGTCCTGTTATGCCCACTCTGCCTCAGTCACTCTGCGGTCTACCATCTCAGTACGCCAGTTTTGCAGATGTCTTCTGCAAACGAGAGACGTTGCCTCCACATCGGAATTATGACTTTCCCATTGAACTGGTTCCTAATGCTTCTCTTCCCCGTGGACGAGTATATCCTCTCTCCTTGCCAGAGACTTTATCTATGTCAGCCTATATCAAGGAGAATTTGGAGAGGGGTTTTATTCGAAAAGCTTCCTCCCCGGCTGGGGCCGGCTTCTTCTTCGTTAAGAAGAGAGATGGATCTGTTCGACCCTGCATTGACTACCGTGGTCTCAACCAGATCACGGTCAAGAACAAATACCCGTTGCCACTTATATCCGAGCTGTTTGATCGCATACGAGGAGCCAAACATTTTTTTAAGCTAGATCTGCGGAGGGCTTATAACCTAATCCGGATTCGCCGGGGTGACGAATGGAAGACGGCATTTAACACCCCCAATGGGCACTACCAATACCTGGTGATGCCCTTTGGACTGTGTAACGCTCCCGCAGTATTTCAGGAATTCGTCAATGATATTTTCCGAGATCTCCTCTATATGTGTGTTGTAGTTTATCTCGATGATATTTTGATTTTCTCCCCAGATCTGATGACCCATCGGAGGCATGTCCGTCAAGTTCTTCTGCGACTAAGAGAGAATCGCTTATAGTCCAAGTTGGAGAAGTGCCTCTTTGAAAAGAAGTCTTTGCCCTTCCTGGGCTACGTCATCTCGGATCAAGGTCTTAAGATGGACCCTGAGAAACGAAAGTCTGTCCTGGAGTGGCCACGCCCTCAGGGCCTAAGGGCCGTACAACGGTTCCTGGGATTCGCCAATATCTACCGCCAGTTTATTCCGAACTTTTCATCTCTGACGGCTCCCATCTCTACCCTTACCAAGAAGGGTGTGAACGCCAAGGTATGGACTCCAGGGGCTGCATTCATTAGCCTCAAGAAAGCCTTCACTTCAGCTTCGATCCTCCATCACCCTGACGTATCTCGACAGTTCTAATTGGAGGTGGACGCTTCCTCTGTTGGTGCAGGTGCACTTCTGTTCCAGATAACTCCAAAGGAAAGGTAGTAGTATGTGGCTACTACTCAAGACTTTTTTTCTTCTGCTGAGCGCAATTACTCTATTGGAGATCGGGAGCTACTGGCCATCAAATTGGCTCTGGAGGAGTGGAGACATCTTCCGGATGGCACAGCTCACCCCATCTTGATCTACACCGACCACAAAAACTTTACCTACCTTCAGTCCGCTCAAAGACTGAATCCTCGGCAAGCCAGGTGGTTGCTGTTTTTCATCCGTCTCCAATTTCTGCTCCACTACCGTCCCGCTGACAAGAATGCGAGGGCCGATGCCCTGTCCAGATCGTTTGAGACGGAAGCCACGGTGGAGTCCCTTCAGACTATAATAGACCCATCCTGCATTGTCACTGCTAATCCTCTGCAGATTAGAGACATCCCTCCGGGGAGGACTTTTGTTCTGTTGGCAGATAGGAGAAGAATTCTCCGCTGGGGACACAGTACTAAACTAGCTGGGCACGCTGGTGTCCGTAAAACCCGAGACCTGATTGCTCGTCACTTCTGGTGGCCCACGCTACCTAAAGATGTTCTGGACTTTGTCTCTTCTTGCACGGTGTGTGCTTCTAACAAAGTTACTCACTCCAAGGCGGCCGGCCTGCTTCAACCTCTGCCTGTACCCAATGCCCTTTGGCAGCACATTGCAATGGACTTTGTCACAGACCTTCCCCCCTCAGCAGGATGTAACACTGTCTGGTTGGTGGTGGACCGGTTCTCTAAGATGGCACATTTTATCCTGCTGACCGGCCTATCTTCTGCTCCCCGACTGGCGAGTCTCTTCATTCAACACATCTTTCGCTTGCATTGCTTGCCTCTTCACATTGTGTCTGACCGGGGGGTTCAATTTACCTCTAAGTTCTGGAGAACCCTCTGTAAACTCCTGGATGTGAGTTTGGACTTTTCCTCAGCCTATCACCCCCAGTCCAATGGGCAAGTTGAGAGGATCAACCAGATCATTGAGAATTATCTCCGCCACTTCATCTCTTCACAGCACGATAACTGGGTACAGCTTCTTCCATGGGCCGAGTTCTCATACAACAACCACACAAGTGAGTCCACCACTTCCACTCCATTTCACATTGTATACAGTCAACATCCCAGAGTCCCTCTTCCAGTGTCGACCACATCTCAAGTACCCGCTGCTGACTCTGCATATGGGGACTTCCTGCAAATATGGCAACAGACCCGGTCCTCTATTTCGCTGGCAGTCGATCGCATGAAGCGAAAAGCAGATTCAAGTAGAAGAGAGCCGCCTCAGTATCTTCCAGGTACTAAAGTCTGGCTGTCCTCTCGGAACATTTGCTTGAAGGTACTCTCATACAAGTTTGCTCCCAGGTTCCTTGGTCCTTTCGAGATTCTGCAACAGATCAACCCTGTCTCCCATAAGCTGCGGCTGCCTCCTACCCTCAGAATCCCCAACTCCTTCCATGTGTCCCTCCTGAAACCACTGGTACTGAACCGCTACAGCAAGACTTCTAGTTCCACAGTTGCTCCCAGCGGTCCTTCTGATGTATTCGAGGTAAAAGAGATCCTGGACTGCAAAAGGGTAGGAGGAAGGACTTTCTATTTGATGGACTGGAGAGTTTTTGGTCCTGAGGAGAGGTCCTGGGAGCCAGAAGAGAACCTCAGTGCTTCTGCTCTTATTAAAAAGTTCCTCTCTTGCTCTGGCCCCAAGAAGAGAGGGCATAAGAGGGGGGATACTGTAGCGTCCATGGCCACGGGCCGTCGGGTTTACTCACCTCCTGACGCCCGCAGCCATGGATCCGTGAGCGCTGGTCCCCATCTCCTTCAGAGGAGACGCCAGCGCTCACTTCCGCTCCATTCTGCTGTGTCCCGTAGGGTGCGCGTGCACGCTCGTGCCCGGCCTTAAAGGGCCAGCGCGCGCACAAAGGAAATCGTCATCATCATCGACTGCCATGTTTTCCTGGTCTATAAGAAGGCCCCAGGCCTTCTGATCCTTGCCTGAGCGTTGTTAGTTTATCCCAGTCTGTCTTGCAAATGGTCCCTTAGAGTTTCCCATTCCAGTTGTTACCCGTGCCTTGTTACCTGTTCCTGTGTCCCGTACTGTTCTTGTTCCTGTGCATACCAGTGTTGGAGTCGTGTTTACTGCACCTGCTGTCGTTTGCCACGTCCAGTGTCTTCTGCCACATCGGATACTGCCCGCCACGTCAGGCGCTACCTGCTGCACCGGCCTCCATCCGTGCTGAAGCCACAACCACTGTCTGGACTAGTTCAGGTACCCGAGTGTTACAAACTGCCATTAGACTTTTGTATAGACTGAGACCTGGTCAGCTGCCTCTCCGCTACGGCGGAGCGGCCTAGTGGGTCCACATACCCTGTGATTGTGACATATCAATTGCAATTGGCAAAATAGAAAATATTTACGAATCTGAATGTTAAAAAAATATAAAAAATGATTTATTATATAGGTGAGTAGTGACCAAACATCTTTTGTGGAGCCTGAGCTAGGTGATCTACCAAGAGAAGAGGGACAGGCACACATCAACTAATATAATAATGTGAACCCAGCCTAAGGGGTTTTCTGGGACATTGATATTGATGGTCTATTCTTACCTGAATTGCCTGAATTATATCCCATTGCCTCTACAGCTGCATTGACAATTCTAAATACTTACGGTATATCTTGGTATTTATTGCACTAAGCAATAACCACAGAACCACAGAATATATATGGCCAAATGCAAAATTCAATTACCTCTGGCTGACATGATGGTAGATGAAAGTTCCACCTGAGGAGACACCTAGACGAACGTTTCGCAACCGTCGTCCACTTAATTAATTCTGTGAATCCCCTATCTTATTCTAGACATTGATCCATATACTGTAACTTGGTATTAATCGGATTAGGGCGATCGTGGTCTTTTTCACCGGAGGCTGTTTTTAATTATATGTTTTTTATTTTTTGTATATATTTGTGTGTGTGGGGGGTGGGTAGTTTGTCAAAATAATTTGGACTAATAAAGATTATATAAAAAAACTTTTTGGGACTATTTGGTCTTTATGACTGTTCTGGCTTAGAGACTTTTTTGGTATTATTTGTGTAAGTATTTATGTCTTGCCTTTTGAAACTATGGGATATATATAGGTGTATTAGTTAATAATAATAATAAGCTCCCCAAGTCCTGCAATACAGGACTATTATTTTAATTTCTTAAAATATTAATACTATTAAGTCACAGAATTGAAGGAATCGTGAGGTCTGCAGTCAGAAGCCAACTCTGCAGGGGCCTTCTAAGTTTAACTCCGCATATAAGTAGCTGGAACTAAAATGGGACTTTAAACGTCTGGGTTTTCTACCTCAGGAATTTCCATTAACCATACAGTCTGTTTTAAAGATAACCTGCAATGTATTATCAGTATTTAAAGTGACACATTTTAATGTAGTTACAGCTAAAACTTTTGCAAACCCATCTATCAACTTTTTTTTTTATTCTTTATTTAATTTCTTTCTTATGTTTGCTTCTGATTCAACTGCTAGCGGAAATTAATTGAATAGCTTTCAGCTCTTTTCAGACTGTCTGCGTGTATAAGGTGAAGTCAACCTGAGTGACATGCCATGAGATACCGTTAACTAAACCAATGTCTACAACACTGCGTTCTAAAATGCTCATTTTAAATACAGAAAATGCTTCCGTCTGTCTAAGTAGAAATTTAATCTAAGATGAACTTTTTTTGCAGAAAATAAGAAACGTTATGCAGCAGAGTGTAGAAAATAGTCATATATGTCAAAACTATATTTTGTGCATTGAATAATTTCTAAAAGTTTCCACTATAACCACCTCAAATTATGCGACCAAAGACGTGACTCTCCTATGGTTTCTTCTAAAGTTATACACTTATTCACTGTACAGCACGGTATACATTAAGAGACAGTTTTATTTTTGTAACTCCCATAGACAGAGGATAACTTAAAAAGTTAGGATCCACCAGAAAGTTTTAGATGCAGTAGCTACCTGGCTCTTGGGATTCTTGTTGGCATGGACAATATCAAAGATTTTTCATTTAGATAGTTTTGTAACTAATAACCAAACTTTCTCAGCTCTGATTTATTTTATTTTATTTATTTTTTTATTGTTGAAAGTACCAATATGATATCACTCATGCTAATGTCAGCCTCTAGGAAATAAAGTCTAAAAGACAATGCAAGATTCCACGCAATTCTTTATCATAGCTATTCTGGTCTAGATCTAGTTTTCGAATGATGATGATTATGAACTATATAACATAAAGTAGGTCGTTCACAATTGTGAATTACATTAAAAGTCATAAGAAATTGTACTCACCTTGTACATATGCACAACATTGCTTCCAAGGTATTTAGCTCCATAAAGTAAGCCATCGGGCCATTTTACCTGGACATCTTGTCCCAGTACAGGTGGACCTAGCTTAAGACAGTCCCTGCTCTATTAAACAACAAAAGACAAATAGATGTAATTTTACGGTTCCCATAGAAAATTTCACAAAATAAAGTTACTTGTATGTGTAAATACTAATAAAAAAAAAACCCCACATTATAATTTTACAAATGATATCAGAATAATTAGAAATGACAAGGAATAATTTTCACATAATATTAAACACTAACGCACGCACTTCCTGTAGTGCTTACCACACCTACTTACATAACACACAGTAGTAAAGATTAGTATGTTTTGTGGGCCTCAGAATAATACATGCATTTTCTAAATAAAATAAGTGAAACTCATGAGAACAACTGCTCAGGAAGCCATAGTGACTGCAATCTGGAAGACAACCAGGGAACGGCAACAACATGGTGAGTGAGTCTTTGTGAGTAGCAGAAGCAAGTTTTTGTTTTTTTTACATTTTGCATATTCTTCACGGTATATGTTTCTTTTTTACAATATGAGTCTATTAGTGACTGGATGTCTATGGATTAGATAGAGTTATATATCGGGAGGTCCTACCGATGTAGGGCTCCAAAGTGATGTGAATGGAACCCAACATAAGTAAACGAATGCAGACGAATAAAGAGAACGTGTCCTCAGCAATCTAGAAGATTCCACCATAATCCCTTAAATCACTGATATAACTGGTTGCCCCACATTTTATTTGCACTGTGAAAAGGAGTTTCTCATCCTAGACATAATTACAAGACTTTATTCTAAGAAAAATGTGTATTTTATAAAATGATTAAACTTATATACACACACAGTATATGCCGTACTTTGTATCCTTCAGATAATGACTTATACTTCCACTATACTCTGGTGTAAAGTACGGAAAACGAACATGAGTGAAGGAAGAGATATGGTAACATCTAAAAAACCAGCTACATCACAAACTATTTCTAAAAAAACAAAAACAAACAGGTTGTGCACTGCACAGGGGGAATGCTCACACCTTAGGATTCTGAATGACCAGAGTAAATACTGTTGATAAATACACATTTTTATGCTTAACCCCTTGAGTACCCAGCTCATTTTGGCCTTGAGGACCAGACCCATTTTTTCAAATCTGACATGTATCACTTTATGTGGTAATAACTCCGGAATGCTTTTACCTATCCAATTGATTCTGAGATTGTTTTCTCGTGACATATTGTACTTTAGTTTAGTGCAAAAATTTGGTCGATAAATTCATTGCTTATTTGTGAAAAACACCAACATTTAGCGAAAATATGAAGAAATTATGATTTTTCCCATTTTAAATGTA